>NW_007738129.1:33632-36108 GCF_000696425.1 Galeopterus variegatus
AAAGAAAGAAAGAAAGAAAGAAAGAAAGAAAGAAAGAAAGAAAGAAAGAAAGAAAGAAAGAAAAGACCACAACAATTCATTGAACTTCCAGGAGAGAACAAACCAAAGGTTTCTGGAGATGGGAAGAGGGAGGGAGGGGGCTTGGGGAGGAACAAGTCAAGTAAAGGGCATAAAGAAAAGTCATGATTTGTAATAACGAATATGCTAATAATATGAAAAAGATAATAAAAAAAACATGTTAAATCTTTAATAAAGAAAAAGTAGTTTAGTTCTATTTCATGAACTTTTTTTCTTCTCATTTCAAAGGAGAGCCATTTAGTAAGAATCCAGCTGTGTAGATGGCCCATTAACCTAATATCTGTTTCCTTGTGTGAGCAATACTCTTATCTCCAATGAGAAAAAAGGCTGATGGATTAGCTCCAAGCACCGTTCCAGGAGCTATCAGACTCTCACTTAGTTAACCTCTTTCTTACTAATGAGAGTTCAACCCCTGGCCTTCACTGTCTCAAAGCCTGATTCTCTGGACTATGGATGTACATTGAAAGTTACAATTCTCAATATCCCTGGTGCCAGACATTTTTTGTTTTCTTCCTAACAAATAGCAATATATCAAATGAGACTATACATCCCACAATGCCATGTGCCATAGGGAGTCTCTACTCCCCAATTTACTGCCCAAATGTTTTTTGGCAGTTGCACTCAGGAAGATGAGGTAGGAGGGTTTTAGAGTAGAAAGAACATTATCCCTACAGCTAACAAAGCCTTCTTAGCTGCCCAATTTTCTGGTCAGTAGAAGTATTTGACATCTGTAAATTCAAAATGTTTTTCTACCTTTATTCAGATATTTTTGATTCATAAGTCTACCTTTAGTTCAAGAATTGAAGACTTGAGAGTTGTGTTAATCCAACATGATCTCAGAAGTAGCAAAAAATTTTCATAGATTCTAGCACTAGTGTTTGACCATCTTGTTTTTCACTGGTAATGTGTGCTTTACCTTTTTTCTGTATCCTTCTTTTTTAGGCATTTTAGAATAAAACTGTTTGATTCATAAGTCTACCTTTAGTTCAAGAATTGAAGACTTGAGAGTTGTGTTAATCCAACATGATCTCAGAAGTAGCAAAAAATTTTCATGGATTCTAGCACTAGTGTTTGAACATCTTGTTTTTCACTGGTAATGTGTGCTTTACCTTTTTTCTGTATCCTTCTTTTTTAGGCATTTTAGAATAAAACTGAAGGGAAATATATGGAGAAGAAAAGGTAGAGGGAAAAAAAGGCCCAAAGCAGATGCTTCACTAAACCCAAAGGCACATGAATACATTTAAAAGTTTATTTTAATTTCTGTCTCAGAAGAAATTGTTTTGTCCCTTACATCAAGTAGATTGTAAACATATAGTAGTAAAATCATAAAATCAATTTTTTCAAACTGTGCTTGCTTTCTTCAAATGAAGAATGTCATTCAAATCAATTATTCAATTAACAAATAATTATTGGATGCAAGGCAGTATGCTCAATACCATAGTAGATAAAAGATGAATAAAGCAAAGTTTCCATCCTTAACAGATGGCATAAAATATTTACAGTTGTTTTATTCATGGTGCTATTTCAGATAAATTTTCTTATATCTGCTAGAGGTGAATAATAAAAATATAGGAAGTTACAGTACATCTTACATTTCCAATTCTTGACTTTTTGTCTCAAATTGTAAAAAAAACAAACAAAAGACAAGTATTTATGTGGCTATATAGAAAGTACTCCAAGAGGTAAACCCCATCAACCACCAAGTCAGACACATAATAGAGTACACCACAGAGTAGGAGGTTTTTTAATTGAATAGCACTGAGCATGTGATGGCTAAGCAAAAATAACCTCCAAAATTACTGCACCCAGGAAGGTGGCATGCGCGTTTTTGCCCATTGAGGGAATAATTTAATCGGAACATAATCAAGATCTGGTTCTTTCTGTCAAAACAGGTTTTAAGTGCTTTCTCATCAATACATTCAGAACACTGTTCATAGCAGAGGCTGCAGGTAGCCATGACTTAGGCTGGGGAAAGGGAATCAAGGCCAAGCATAAGGACAAAAACATCTTTGAGGCTATGAAAGAGCAATAAACATTTTGCCAAGTTATTGGTAGAACAAAGCAAACATAGCAATCAGTTAATAAGAACTACACCTAATATAAACTTCGAGCATCCTAAGTTGAAGAGCCTAAGGAACTTTCATAGAGACTTTGAGAATCCTAATATACAACAGTGGCCAATACCAGAATAAAGCAAAAAAGCAGTCAAGAGAGAATGAGAGAGAACAGGAATAAATGGCACTGCTAGGAGGACCGTGGACCTGCTCCCAGAGTGTATTAGTCTGCTTTCTGCAGCTTTTAACAGAATACCTGAGACTGGGTAATGTATAAAGAAACAAAATTTATTTCTTACAGAGGATAGAATGTCCAGGGTCCAGGGCACATAACCAGTGAGGGT
>NW_007738129.1:37552-38717 GCF_000696425.1 Galeopterus variegatus
AAGTGAAAAAATAACTCTCTGAGTGAGATAAAATATTTGCAAGTCTCATATATGACAAGGGTTTGTATCTAGAATATAAAAGAACTGTTAAAACTCAATAATGATGGTTCAAATAACTGGATTTAAAAAAGGAAAAAGTGCTGAATAAATATTTCTCCAAAAAATATACCCAAATGGCCAGTAAGCACCTGAAAAGATGCTTAACTTCATTAGCTATGATATAAATGTTAACTAAAACGACAAGTTGCCACTTCATATCCAATAGGATGGCTATAATCAAATCACAGATAACAACAAGTTTTGGGAGGATCTGGAGAAATTGCAACTCTCATACAGTGCTTGTGGGAATGTAAAACGGTTCAGCAACTTTGGAAACAGTCGGGCAGTTCCTCAAAAGGTTAAATATAGAGTTACTATATGACCCAGGAATTCCAATCCTAGATATACGNATAGGATGGCTATAATCAAATCACAGATAACAACAAGTTTTGGGAGGATCTGGAGAAATTGTAACTCTCATACAGTGCTGTGGGAATGTAAAACGGTTCAGCAACTTTGGAAAACAGTCGGGCAGGTCCTCAAAAGGTTAAATATAGAGTTACTATATGACCCAGGAATTCCAATCCTAGATATACGCCTAAGAGAAATGGAAACTAGTCACACAATAACTTATACAAGAATTTTCATAGAAGAATTGTTTATAATAGCCAAAGGTAGAAACAAACAAAATGTCCATCAACTGATAATTGATAAACAAAATTTGACTTACAATGAAATATTGTTCATCCATAAAAATGAATGAAGTTCTGATTTATGTTATAATATGGAAAGATCTTGAAAATATGCCAAATGAAAGAAGCCAGACACAAAAGGCCACATGTTGTTGTGATTCCATTTATATGAAATGTCCAGAAGAGTCAAATCTTTAGCAAGAGAAAGTAAATTATTGATTGCCTATGGCTTGCAGGGAGTGACTGCTAATCGGTGCAGGCTTTCTCTTTGGGGCGATGAAAATATTCCAAAACTGATGGTAATGATGGTTTCACAACTCAGCAAATATCCCAAAAAACGTGGGATTGTACACTTTAAATGGGTGAATTTCACTGCATGTAAACTGTAGCTTAATAAAACTCTTTAAAAAGAGAAAAAGGGAATAAAAACTGTA
>NW_007738129.1:43866-44437 GCF_000696425.1 Galeopterus variegatus
CTCCTCTAAAAGTAAAACTATAATGCTAATGATGGGGATAGGCAAATGGGCAAAGGTGAAATGACTTAATATCTCAATAATGATAGCTCCATTAAGCCTTTTGGATGGAAATATGCAGCATTTTTCTGTATCAAGTTTAGTTATGTTTCAGAAGCTTGTTAACTTCCTACCAGCTTGTGTTCTAAATTATTCTTAACCCTAAAGTGCATGAAATCAGTTAAGAACAAGAACCTCATCTTTCTTTATATTTTATCAATTTGATATGTGTTTGGGAAAATCTTTATATTTACTCTTTTTTCTTCAGTTATGCCAGAGTGCTATAAATACTTTCTACATGGGATGAGGTTCTTGAAAATGAAGGAGATATAACAGCTAACATCTACTGGGTACTTACTATATGGGTCAAGCACTTTGGTAAGTACTGTATTACATGAACTCTCTCATTTAAGCCCCCACAATAACTATTATCCTCAATTTATACATGAGGAAACTAAGGCTCACAGAAATTCATTAACCTGCCCAAGAAAGAGGAGTAGCCAAAATTCAACTTTAAAAAATTAAGGGAAAGTTT
>NW_007738129.1:46344-46848 GCF_000696425.1 Galeopterus variegatus
TACAATTCATGAAGGTGGGAGAAACCATGATGAGAGAAACAAAAAACTGCTCGGAGCATTTCGGGCCATGCCATTTTAATGCTGGAGCAGGAGCCTGCAGAAGCCGCAGCTGTGTCCTTCAGATGGAGTTACTTGGAGATGGCAGGAGACAAGAGGAACTTGGTGGCCCCCAGGACAGCAAGACCACTAACAGGGTTCCTGTAGACCCACTCAGGAGCGAGGAGCCAGAACAGCTGAAAAAGGGGCGTCATTCAGAGTCTGGCGAGTCAATGCCAGGGACCAGTGCAGGGCCCGTTTCACGAGAAGTGTTTGGAGCATGGGTGGTGAGGGAGACAGGCCCACCAGGAGAACACTGGGGCACAGCAAGGACAGTCGATCCACCCCCCCAAGTAGCGCAGGACCACTCAGAGGAGACTGATAGGGAGTGCAGAATTGCATAGGATGCAGTTTGATGAAAAAACTCAGGTGCAGATCAGAGTTTCTTTTTTTTTTTTTTTTTTTTTT
>NW_007738130.1:0-8162 GCF_000696425.1 Galeopterus variegatus
TTTTTAAAAAATTATTTTGCTCATAACTATCTTTTCAAAGAGTGGAGTTGAAATAAAAACACCATAATAATTTAAGGAGGTGATAACCCTCTTTATTTTTTGATAAGACAAAATGATAGAATGATGATCAGCAATTACAATGATTAATTGATTTTCATAAAGAGCTATTTTTCCGTCATAGCTAGGAGTGTATAACTAAAGATCAATTCTTATGTTTTCATTAGTGCTTGTCTTTATCTTTAAAGGAATAAGAGATAAGAGTTTTATTTTTATTTTTCTACTTTACAGTTGGAGAATTTTTTGCCCGCACATTATAACGAGCTATGGAATACTATTATACTTCGGATTATTTAACTATCTTAACATTAATCAGTACTTTGGCGATACGAGCAATATACCTAAAATGAGTACAATGACAAAACTTAACTACAGAAAGTTGGTACTGTTACACTTTCCTCTGTGTAACTGAGACGGAGAAAAGAGAAAGAAGGAATTTGCTCAAAATACAATCAATGAGGCCTGGAGGGACTGCCACCCATCAGGGGAGCAGCTCTGATCCGAAATCAGCCTTTCTTTTTATTGACAAGACAAGGAAGTTTTAAGTTTTACAAGAAAAATCAGTGGATTCAATCATCAAAGAAGGACATAAGGACATAGGCAATGTTAAAAAATTTGTCCATGGCTAAGTATAGCTTAACAATGGAAACTAGTAATATCAATAAATTAAAGTGACATTCCAAAGTACAATTAGTAAAGAGCTAAATTGGTCAAACTGGTTCACTATCTAAAGTATGACCACTCCTTAAACAAAAGTTACACTCTTACGATAAAATCTAAATACAATTAACTCTAAGGTTTTCCCCAACAGACAGCTTGCCCCTAGCAAACATTTTTTTCCACAACTTTCCCTTCAGTAATTCTTAAAATCTCTTAACAGGACCAGTATGACAACCACCTGTCATCTCTAAAATAATTAAAGTATACAATCCCATACCTAACCAGTGATTAATAGTTGATTAGATGGGCTTTGGCCACACTATCTATGGGCTGTGGCCCCCTGTCCAAGGACTTTTGCCCCATACATGCATTTACCTAAAAACCTTATTCTAAAATCAAATGAGAATCACGATTTCTAACCCACTACATTGTACTATCCATGGTGGAAAGCAGCAGATATTATTTTCAGGTAACAACACCCCTAGGTGCTTGAAGGCACATGAGTTCATCTTGAACATATATTCTTTTCAGGGGTTGATATTATGTCATGACAACTACTATGTATTGAATTGTGTCTCCCCAAAAGTTTAATGCATTGGAAGCTTGGTTTCCACTGACAGTGCAAAGAGGATGCGAAGTCCGGTTATGGTAATTTAAAAATGGTGCATGGAAGAGGTGATTAGGTTATATGACCAAACTGTAGTGAACGGATTAGTAATTGTGTTCAGGGGCATGGTTCTGAGGGTTTTAAAAGAAGAGCACAAGAGAAGTTAGTTTCTGTCTCTGCTCTACTGTTTCCTGCCATGCGAGACCCCTGGGTCACTGTTGCCACCACTAAGACCCTCAAAAGATGTGTTCCCTGGACTTTGGACTACCCAGTTCCTAAAACTGTAAGCAATAAATTTCGGTTTTTTATAAATCACCCAATTTCAAGTATTTTGTTATAAGCAACAAAATCGGACTGATACGGCAACTATTATGTCCTTATGGCCAATCACTTAAGCTCATTCACATCCCCTAAAATCTGCTACTAAAAAGTCTATGTTATCAAAAGCTATAATACCACTGTTTTAATGACATTTTTTTCTTTGCTTAATTATATCAAAATATGTCTACAGTTGTTTTAGGGGAGTTATTTACTTCATTTAATTCACTAAGTTTGAATCTCTATAATGTAATTTTTTAAATGTTGATTTCTATTATTAAAAGTGATCCTAGAAAATTACTAAAAATAATCTAGAATGAAAATAATTTACTAAACAAAAATAATATTTATTGTATATTTTTTAAATTATAGCATAATATGCATAAATGAAAGTTTGCAAGGACAGTTGACTCTTGAACAATGTGGGGGATCAGGGTGACAAACCCCTGACCTCAGTAGTCAAAAATCTGCATACAACTTGTGACTCACCAAACACTTAACTACTTAACTACTAATAGCCTACTGTTAGGTAGGCTATTTAACTGTTCATAACATATCTAACCAAAAATTTTCCAAAATATTTTATTGAATAATTTGCATGCAAGTAGACTCATGTATTTCAAAGCCCTGTTGTTCAAAGTTTGTTAGCTGTAACCCAGTTGTTAACTGTAGTAGGCACACAGCTGGATGAATTTTCAAGAGTTGAATCACAGCCATGTAACTGGAAACTAATCAAGGAACAGCATCACCAAAGTCCTTGAAGGCCTTTTTATACTCCCTTCTGGTAATATCCCACAAAAGGTAACCACTATTTTGTAACACCATAGTTTAGCTTTGCCTTTTTTTTTCTTTACATAAGTTTATAACTTATATAAATGGAATTAACATGCTCTATTTTTGTATGGCTTCTTTTGTTAAAAATTAAGTTTACAGAATTCATTTTTTTATTTGAATGTGGTTTGAGTAAGCTCATATTCACTGTTGCATACAACTGCCTTCTACAGATATAATTCAATGTCTGCATCCACTGCTTAATGAGAAGATTTCAGCTGTTACAAACACTACTGGTATATTCATCTCACACATGTTTTTGGTGGACACATACTTTCATTTCTTTTGGTTATATACTAAACGAGAAAATTGCTGGAGTACTGGGAATTCGTATATTTATTTATAATAAAAATTGCTAAACATATCTTGAAAGACACTTCAAAAAGTTTGTGGAAACATGGAATTAAAAGATAATACAGGGCCGGCCCGGTGGCACACTGCTACAGTGCGCCGCTTGGGAGCGCAGCGGCACTCCCGCCGAGGGTTCGGATCCCACATACAGACCGGTTCCCACTCACTGGCTGAGCGAGGTGCGGGAGCAACACCAAGGGTTGCGATCCCGTTGCCGGTCCCGGTCCGGTACGGGCACGACACTGAGGGTTGCGATCCGTTGCCGGACACGAAAAAAGACAAAAAGGAAAAAAAAAAAAAAAGATAATACAAATCCTTCCATGAACTCTTTGAAGTACCCTTTTATATTGTGAATATCTTTCTCACTCTGTGGGGTGTCTTTTTATTCCAATAATAGTTTATTTTGGTAAATAGAACATTTTAATCTTAACATAGTATAATTACTTGTTTCCCTCCTAAGGTGTGTTTCATTGTTGTTGCTATTTCGTTCTATTTAAAAAAATCTTTGCCTCATTCAAGGTCATGAAGAGATTGTCCCATGTGTTACCAACAGTTTTCAGATGTCAAATTTTCATTTTCATTAAGTTGAAATATTTTCTAACATCTATCTTATATTGTTTTTATTTTGTTTAATATCTAGATATGTACATATTATTAATTTCTGGGCAGTTGAGAATTTGAATATTTCCTAGTTGTCTTTTGTGTTGTTATTGTTGTCAGTGTTCTAGTTTAACTCCATGTGATCAAGGTAAAAATTTGAATAGTTTCAGTTTTTTGAAATATGTCGAGGATAGCTTTATGGCCTACCTGCATATGTTCAATTTTGGCAAATGTTTTCTTTTTGATTAAAAAAGATCAGTTGTGGGTGCATGCTTCTCAGCATACACCAATTAGGTCAATTTTATTGATTATATTATTGATTCCTTTCATAACTTTACATAATTTTTTGCTGCTTTTACTAATGAGAATAGAATAGAAAAGTTTGAGAATACAAAGTTTAAATCTCTAACTGAGATTAGAAAGTTTAAATCTCCAATTCTCATGGAAGATTTTTTAAGAATTTTCCTTTTAGTTATTTCAATTTTTATTTGAGGTATATTGAGGTGAGGTTAGGTTTATAATACATGTAGTATTATGATACCTTCTGATGGAGTTTTCTCCATAATTGTTTTGAAATGTCCCTTATCTGTATAATGAATTTTGATTTAAAGTCTACTTTGGTGGTCGTATAGCTTATATCAACCTTCTTTTAGTTAGTATCTGCATACTATACATTTTCCAATATTTTTACTTTCAAACTCTCTGTAATTTTGTATTGTATCTTTGTGAAGGAATTAAAAAATAACATTGAAATAAAGAAAATTACAGGTAATTTTTTCTCATGAATACAATATGCAAATATCTTAAGAAAAATATCAAGTATAAAACTTAATCATGTATATTTAGTATAATCATAAATATAAATATTTATATATATTATATCATATATATTGCATTAAGAGGAAATGGGGTTTGTGGGGTTTATTCTAAGGATGCAAAGTGTTTTACTATTCAAAAGTACATCAAAGGGGTTTTCACTTCTGGGAAGATGGAATAAACACGTGTTTCCTTATAATCTCTTGCTAAATATAGCTAAAATCTTCTATAAAATGCCAACAAGGAAAAATTTAAAAGGTGGAGAAAAAAAGGCTGACTGAATACATCATCATCATCAACAACCACTACCAAGTCCTGCTTTGTCTAGACAAAAGAATGGGAAACTGGCATTTCCACTCCCAGTTTTATATACAACAGGATGTGTATATATATTAACCAAAAGACCTGTAAAAATTGTTTACAGAAGCACTATCAGTAATAGCCAACATTTTAAAACAAGGACATCAACAATAAAATGGATACATAAAAAAGGCACGTTCATACAATAGAATTCTACATAACAATTAAAATAAACCAACTACAACTACATACGCAACATAGATAAATCTTGTTGGTTTAAAGTTGAAAAAGAAGTTAGGTGAAGAAGAGTACATATTATATGATTCCTGTTTCAAGTTTAAAACAATCTAAATTCATCTAATGTATTTGAATTCAGAATAGATAACATTTAGTCGTAAGAATATTGATTGGAACGTGACATAATGTTGTCTCTTGGGTAACATTTTCTTTCTTGATTTACGTGTTGGTGTGTCCATTTTGTGAAATTTTCTTGAATTGTTTTCTTATGATTTGTCCATGTTTCTCTATCGATGTCATACTTATTGGAAACAATGATCTTTTCCAATGGACAATATTCATCCATAGAGTTGATGGTAACTTTGCTCCAAAACTCTAGGCGTTGACCCTCAGATCCTCCCATTGGAACTTTCCAGATTTTCCATTCAATATACTTAATACTCATAGATATTTCAAGCAAAATTTTTTCTACTGCATCATAAAAACTAATTAGTGAAGTGGCTTGAGCCATATCCTAAACTCCTGCAATTTTTTTTTCCCCTAAGTCCCTCTAAAAACAAGTAGTCTCATGCAATCCTATAAATATACAGCAGAGTAACATACAAAGTGTGAACTAAGAAATTCCACAACACTTTGTGCCTCGTCTTATTGGTGTGCAAAGTAAGGTGGAGTAACTTGTCTTTAATATTACAGAGGACATCCTGACACTGGACAGGCCAGTGGATACTTAGAAATATTATTGAGGGCTGGCCCCATGGCGCACTCGGGAGAGTGTGGCACTGGGAGTGCAGTGACGCTCCCGCCGCGGGTTTGGATCCTATATAGGAATGGCCAGTGCGCTCACTGGCTGAGCACGGTGTCCCACCACATCAAGGTTTGTGATCCCCTTACCAGTTATGAAAAAGACAAAAAAAAAAGAGAAATATTATTGATATGTCAGTTCCTTGAAATTTCATGGGGCTATTTTTCCCCCATGTAATCTACCAAATAAATGCCTGTGACATCTTGGGTTAAGGGAACCATATATTACATTTAAAAAAATTTTTTTTATTTATTATTAGCATATTTGTTCTTACAAATCGTGATATTTCTTTATGCCCTTTGTGTGACTTGACACTTCCCCAAAGCCCTCCTTTCCTACCCCCCATCTCTAGTATCTTTAGGTTTGTTCTCTCCTTCTGAAAGTTCAACTTACTGTTGTGGTCTTTTCTTTCTTTTCTTTGCCTAGCTTATTTCACTTAATGTATGGTACATTTTATTATGAGAGAGGAGAGAATAATTTACTTGGATATGAAGTAAGATTGCTAAGGTGCATTGCTATCACTGCCATGTAAATACATATTTTTTTTCTGCTTTTCCTTAACAACTTGTGTGATTAAAACAAATTATTTGGAAGATCAAGAGCTGCTTGTTAGTTGCTGGGCTGTGCTGATCCCATCCAGCGAAGATGTCATATTTGTAACAGCTTTAATCTGAATCAAGACATGATTTTGTTATGGTAAATCCCAGTTGTTATTATTGATTTATTTGGCATTTGCACAGACCAAACATGAGAATTAATGATGGATGTGATAGAAATCAGCACCTCTACATATATAAGCATTTGTGAATTCGTTAATCTGTAGAACTCCCTGATGGAGTCAATATTACATTTCATTTAATATTTTGGTTTGTCTATGAATTTACCAGGGCCTCTACTTGACTTATTCTAACATGATAACCACAGTCCATAGGTTACTGAGCTAATATGAAGATTCTACAAAAGGTTGTTTGTTTTTAAAATGCATTCAGAAACTGGAGAAATAATCAATGTCAGACTAAGAAGAATTGGAAAATTGCGAGACATATTTAAGACAAAATTTCATTTGCCAAATGAACTTTTTAAGCCTTTACTCCAATTAGTTGAAATGGATCAAAACCAATTCAGAGATCATCTCTAATAATCTCTAAACTGCTTGCTCTCTTACTCCATTGCACAGTTATCTTGATTAATCACTGCAGAGCATATTGGCAATGTATGGAGAAGGATTTACATAAATATGAGTGGCAGGGTCTCAGTTTTCTTTCTAAAAGAGACCCAATCTTCTTTTATTCAAAGGGCCTCCAATACGTAAATTGGCTTTGGCCTGAAAACAAGATGAAAGCCCATGATTTTCAGTTATAGCAGTGAAAGTCAGGTTTTTGGACAATAGATCGATAATTTTTCTAATTATAGTAATTAAGTAATACCATTGGTTACCATCTATTTTATTCTTTGGAATACCGGAAAAAATTGACTGCTGTAGCTGATCTCTTCTGGCCTCTAATTGTAACACATTTAATACACTTTTACTTTCAAATATTTTTAATTTTAAGTTTTTGAAATTTTTGGTTTGTAAAAATTCAGGACATATCATTTTGTGCTAATTGGATATGTTAACCCATTTATCTTGATTTTAATTACTGGTATATTTGTAATAATTTCTACCACCTTAATAATAATCTGTATTTTTCATGTTGCTTTTTTTTCTTTTATTTTTTTTAAACCTCGATTATTGCCTACTCATGGATCCATTTATACAGTTTTCACTTTTTCCTACCTTGAAGTTATAATTTGTATTAATATTCTTTAGAAGTCAACCTAATTCATTAAAATTTACATACAATTTAACAGTATCAACATTTCTGTGATTTTATTTATTTATTTATTTTTATTTTTTGGCAGCAGACCAATAGGAGGGTCTGAGCCCATGACCTTGGTGTTGCCAGCACCCAGTGAGCAAACTGACCAGCCCCAACAATATCACAATTTAACTAATATAGTTTCCTACATAAAAACACACAAAAAATAAGAAAACAGGATAATTTAGATCATATCCTCTTTAAAACTAAATACCTTTGATGCATAGGGATATAGATTCATACTGACATTAATCATTGACAGTCAATATTTGCTTAATTTTGCTTTCAAATTTACAATTCCTTTGGGAGTCATTATTTTTGCATCATAAACCATCCTGTGATAACTTATTTCTGCTTACTTATCTATCTTTACTTATTTGTGTCTCTTTAAAAATTGTTCTATTCACGCATCTGATGTTTTACGTCTTTTATAAAATGTGGAAACGTTTTTGGCATTATATTCTTGAATATTATTTTTTTCCAAATTCTCAAAATTCTGCAATTCTCGTTAGACATATACTATCAGTTCCTCCTATTCTGTCCTCATGTCTCCTTTTTTCCCCTTGGCTCTACATCTCCTTTCATTTCTTTCTAGAATTTCGTGTAATTTTTTCAGAACTATCTTAAAGGTAACCAATTTTCTCTTTTAACCTTATCTGTTTTATGGCCTTTCCATCACTTTTTTTTTAATTCCTTAATATTTGCTATTGAAGTACATTTTTTT
>NW_007738130.1:9059-13851 GCF_000696425.1 Galeopterus variegatus
ATGTAGTATTTTTCAAACTTTTTTTTCATGAAACACTTGCTTCATACAGAATCTTGTAGGACTACTGTGCCATATCATCCATTTTGATAAATCTGTTTTTATGAAACCTACATACTAATGGGATAGGAGAGATAATAAACAATAAACAAATATATAGAATCTCAGGTGTTTTAGTGTCATGACAAAAAAAACAGAATAAGAAAATACAGAAAGACATTTAAGGCACTGTATTGATTTATGAAAAAATATCAAGAGGTTAAAAAGGGGGTATAAATTGAATTGAAAAGGAAAGAAAGTTAATAATCACATTTTCATTGCTTAAAAGCCCCCCTTGATATCAATGACTTAGTTTTCAATTTTTCTTATCTTACAATTTCTAAATCGTCCTCTTTTATATTTCTAAATATAATTCCTTTTCTAAAGTGTTCATCTTTTCTATTGTTCCCTGTGACAACAGATTACAATTACTGATTTTATGACATCCATTCATTTGTTCATTTGTGTCATACTGATTGTATTGTAAGTCTATTTGTGGTATTACACTGAGTCTGTTCTTTCACTGAGAATTTACATTCTGCTAGCTGGACAGAGGACGGGGCCCCAAAGGCAAAATTTAAAACTTTATTTTATTTTATTTTTTTTTTTTTCATCCTACAGGATTAGGAGATGGAGGTGGGAGGGGTGTGGGGAAGGATGTTTTAGAAAAAAACAGCTCCATTCAGAAAACAGTTCCATTCATAACTAAAGCTGATAGAAGGAGATATTCCTCTGTTTCCTGACGTGGGATAGTCTCTCTATCCTTCTTTTATCTGCTGAAGGTGTTATTACCTACCAGTTGTCCTGGTTTTATAGGAAAGCCTCATGTCTAATTTAATATCTATGCAACAACCCCAACACACATCATATGCACCTCCCTTACCATTCAGTCTTCCAAATGGTGCAACCCTAACCCACAAAGGTACATGTGAGGGGTCTTCAAAAAGTTTATGGAAAGATTCATACTATCTTTCATTTTTATTTCTCCACAAACTTTTTGAAGGACCCTTGTATATCTCAGTTATGGAAGCATTGCCTAATTCTGCTTTGCAGTTTGGTGCTCTCCATAAAGAATGCAACATTTCTTCTCATATTGAGATTATTTGCTCAAACATTTCCCCCTCCAGATTTTACAGCCTTTTTTTTCTGCATCTTTTTAAAAACAGTTTTATTGATATATAACTTATATACCACAAAATTTGCCCATTTAAAGTGAACCATCTCATGGTTTCAGGATACTTACGTAGTATGCAATCATCATCACAATTTAATTTTGGAATATTTTCATCACCCCAAAAAGAAACTCCAAGCTCATGAGCTGTTACACATTCTTCCTCCTCACCCCAACCATTGTAAACCACTAATCTACTTTCTGTATCTACAGATTTGTCTATTTTAGACATTTCAATTAAGTAGAGACATACATGTTACAACTATCTTCTTTCACTTAGCATTCTGCTTTTTAATGTTTATTATTAAACAGTACCTCATTATTTTTATTGATAAATAATATTCCATTGTATAGATAGACCACATTGATAGACATTTATCTTGTTTTCTTGTTTTCACTTTCTGGTGATGATAAATAACGTTGTTACAAACATTTCATTTAACAGCTAAAAAATTATTGCCCAACCCAAAATCATGAAGTGATTGCCTAATTCAAGTCACAAAGATTTACTCCTAAATTTGCTGCTAAGAGTTACTTTCCTTTTTTATTTCATATTAATTAACAAAGTACCTATTCAGAGCAATTATTGGGCTAAGACATCTTTCTTTTATAAAATTTTTGTTTAGTTGCTTAGAAGAATTAGGGGGATAAACAATGAGCATAAACAAAAATGTTGCAAAATAACTATTTTTGAAGAAAGAATTTTAACTAGTACTCCAAAGTAGAAATTTGGTAAAATTAACCAAATTTGAACACAAACACAAAACCATAACTGTTAAACACTTACATTTTCAACAAGATTATCCTTACTCATAGGTCCTATCATATAAAAATTGCTAGAATTAAGACAATTTGGATAATTCTGAAAAGTTTAATAAAAACAATCCTTCATCTGATTTTTGTAGTTTGCTACTTACATGGATGGTGAAATTAAATTCTGTACTCTTTAGAAGTAAGTCAAGTCTATTTTCCTGTGAAACAGGATACAAACGTAAGTTCCTGTGTTGACAGTTTAAATAAAAATGGTAATTGGACTTCAGCAATACTAATTTTACTTTTATTACTCCCAAACCATCAATGTACCCAGAAAATGAAATACAGTTAGAGATCTGCTACATTAAAGGGGACAGAATCAGACTCACCCTCTTTTTCTCCAGTTTAGACTAGGGAAAGATCAAATCAAAGTTCAAGTGTCCCAAATACCACCTTTCACACACTCAGCATATAACTTAGTTATTTCCAGAATGCAGCTTAGTTACTTCTCACTTAATTGTCAAGTCTGCACAAGCTTTCAGTAACACAGACTGAACTACCACATTCTTTACCTACTACACATGAACATAAAAAATTGTAATGCTCTCTCATTTCTAGATAAAAACGTATTCTGAAAATTTAACATGGGAAGTAACAGAAAACTAGCACACTAAGAGATGCAATTTACTACAATTGGTTTTTCCACCATTAATATAATGTACAAGTTTTATAATTAGTGAATTTATGAACGTCGAGAAATGATGGATAATTAGAAACGTATTTTGATAAATAAATAATATTAATAAGATGTATATCATAGTATTCTGAGAACTATTCTAATACAGTGTTTATGTTCACCCTTAGAGCATCCAGTACTGCTCTTTTTTAGGTTTCTCAGAGTGACATGGTAGATGTACAATTTTCTTTAAAAGATCGGCCAGAATAAGAGGAATTTAAGAATGCATGACATATTTTTGAAAACCCAGACTTTTACAATGTAGTTGCTTCAGGGTGAGACATTTCTAACGAATGTTAATTTCACTTAATCTAGTTTGCGTGATGTTATCCCTAAACTATGCACCACCTAAAATTCTGCTAATAAATTTTGTGATTATAGATTGTTATTAACTTTTAGGGGGAAGTAGTGATGTTTGTTATTAACTTTTAGGGGGAAGCAGTGATGTCGATTGACATATATTTTCTCAAATATAATTTTCTTACTGTTACAAATGTTACTTTTCCAATTAATTCCGGCAGGGAAAAACTTTTGGCAGCTATTTAGGAGCTGCTTCTCTCTCTGCAAAACAAACAAAAAACTGAAATGATGAAAATTTTTATAGTTTATAAAAAGAAATAGAAAAGAAAAAATAATATTGAAAAAAATTTTAGCAGGTCAGAAGGGGCATATGGGCTAAATTCCTGAGAAAATGTTATTAGGTAAATGAACATAAGTTCTGCATTTCTAGTAGTCCATTCAGAATTTTCTGTATTTTTCATATAATGGCATAACAAAAACAGGTCCTATTAAATGTACTGTTCTATTAAAATTTACATCTCTCGTTGAATATAACTCACCTGACTTAAAACAGGTGTGCTGTAGACATAGTAAAACAAGTTTTATTCGTTAATAAAAAACATATTTTATTGAAGAATAAAAACGTTTATTTCTCTAAACCATGATGCATTTGAAAACACGATTTGATGTTCTAGAACAAATCAAATTATTCCACTGCATACGACTATTAAATACTCTCTATTTTGACAAATTCCAATTTTCCTTCTCCCCCTCCTCATAAATACTATTCTTAAAAACCCAGTGATTTTTATAGAACATTTAAAAAATTACCTGAATCTGTGACTTCTTACCCGCAATTTTAGCAAAGGTTAATCATTTTAATAGTCAATTTTACAGTATCTACTATTATTATCACTATTACTATTAATTTCCAAAAATACATGTTTCATTGAAAATATTTTTGGAATTTTCAAATATTTTACTGTCAGTACTCATTTTGAATTGAGAAAACCTTCCCAAAATTATATAAGGAAATTATTTGTATCCCTAGGGAATGAAATTAATTTAATATTTTAAGATTTCTTCAATGAAAATGTAAATGTCTGTCAGTGCCTTTTCTTATTCCTACCTTTAATCATTTCCCATATATTCAAGATGTTTTTTGAAAGGTCTTAAATAGTATGTAGACTGACATGTAAAGAAATATCCTTAGATTACTGGATGTGAATTCAGTGGCAAGTAAGCGAAAGGAAGATAATTGAAATTGATGTACTTTGAAGATTTTAGTACCTTATACATTTCTAGTAAGAGTTGAAAATTGTTAATAAAAAAAAAGGTATCAAAGAAAAAAATATGCTTCCTCAATTTGAGAGGATTTGGGGTCAGTAAAATGGGAGGCTTAAGATTTTTTTATAGGAGAAGAAAACAGCCTAGTTCTGAAAGATAGAACTAGATTTTCACATTTGAACAATTTAAACAAACATATTTAAAAGTTAGAACAGATACTCCTCATTAGTAGACAGATTTCAAACATAATGTTTTTTGTACATTAAGCAAAAATGTGTGTTAGCTCCCTTATTCTTTTTACTATTGTATATTTAATTTTTTAAAACAACATGCAAGTTGTTTCAAAAATACAAAATGAGTAAAAATAAGTTAGCAGTCTTATCATGATAACATAAGTGATACAGTTTAGTTTTTGAAAATAAATCACCAGTGCTGGGTTAAGTACTAAAATTGTGTATTTTTTCTAGATTTTTGACTTGTCAACTCAAGAATTTTGCTTTCAAGCATGAAGAATCATCAATTTAATTATT
>NW_007738130.1:14700-21708 GCF_000696425.1 Galeopterus variegatus
CTCTGAAATCTTGGCAATATACTGTTTCAATGTGGTCATCTAGATTCCTTCAAATTTCCTCATTATTTTAGAATATCAAAGATGAAATAAAAACAAATATTCCCAAATTAGCTTTACTAATAGCAAAAATATATTCATGGACTTTCATTTGAGAATCATAACATTTGATAAATGTTTGTATGTTAACCTAAAATGTGGTTAATTTTTTTATATATTTATTGTCACTCTGGCTAAAAATTTTAGAATGGTAAATGACAGTGAGATGACCAAAGTCTATACATACACATAACTTAATTTCTGGTATGCCATGTCTCATACATTTCTTTTGTGGCTGATTCAACCCCAGAACCTATAGGGGAAAGAATTATGGGATAAGTAATACAGCTTACCTATGTTTACACATATAAAAACCACCACAGAGAAGGTAACATTTATTTTTTATAATAAATAAATCATTATGTATATTACTCTGATCATAAAATAAAGTACAATAGTTTAAATTGTTTTGAAAGGCTGTTTTAGGTAATGAAATATGTTTCCCATATATTTTTCAATAGAAAAATGATTATATGATTGGAGATGCAATATAATGACAAGAAATAATTGAATAAAAGACAAAAATACTCTGATGGTAAAAGCTGTTATTAACATATGACAGAATGGAAAATACTGGTTTTTGTTTCTAATTTTTTTTATATTCTCAAATAAGCATATAGAAAATACATTCTATAGGGGCCGAGCCTGTGGCGCACTTGGGAGAGTGTGGCGCTGGGAGCGCAGCAGCGCTCCCGCAGTGGGTTCGGATCCTATATAGGGATGACCGGTGCACTCACAGCACTCACTGGCTGAGTGCCGTGCGGCCGGTCTCAAAAAAAAAAGAACAAAATAAATAAATAAATAAATAAGAAAATACATTATATAGAAAGAGTAAAATACAAATAATGGAATTTTACACTTCAGAAAAAAAGTTATTTTGTATTTCCAGTTCATAATTTAAAGATAATCAATTTGGTATAAGAATATTTCTTTATGTGTATAAGTGATGTCATATATGAGTATATGTGATCTGGTCATTATTCCTAAGTTGTTTAGCTTTGCCTTCAGTTGTTTTCAGATCTCTCTTTCATGATCAGTTTCTGCATTTTTCCAGGTGTCTCTTTCCAGGAAAAGTGTCTGAAGTCACAAGAAACTGCTTTCATATCTCTCTTTCACGATCAGTTTCTGCATTTTTCCAGGTGTCTCTTTCCAGGAAAAGTGTCTGAAGTCACAAGAAAAGACCTGACCTAATCTATCCTCAAGTTTGAAGTTTTATTACTATGAAGCTCAAAACTCTTGGAACTGTGACAGCATCTGCCAATGTAAGGATTTTCATAGAAAAACTCAGTTTGACTTCTACATTTAAACCTTACAATTATCATTTGCTGAATCTAAAGAAATCTAAAGAAGTCTCATCTATTTCTGCTTCTGTTTCATGCATTTTTCCAATACTTGCTATTTTAAAATGTAACTAAACTTTATAATATTCACTACTCTTTTAATTTTTTTTAATTACTGTAATAATACTTTTGAGCATTTTACGCCAATATGTATTACAATAATACAAATTGAGCCAAAATTTCACCTTCCAGGTAAACCACAATTACTTTAGAAATTTAGTATATTTTATGCTATATATTTAATACCAGTTTTTGTATGCTTACTATTATAGTAAATAAATACCAAAAGAAAGAATGAGTATGATATTCTCTCTCTGAAGATTAGTTCTTCTCTAACAATCTTTAATTGTTTTTTGGATATTATAACCATAATCTATATACTACTATATATTATATATATAATTTTAAATAATATGTAAACACATTTTATTATGTAACCATTACTTCTGAAATTGAATTCAGAAGTAATTGACTATAATAAAATAATTTGAATATTGGCACATGCTGATTAAGCTCATATTTCATTATAATATTAATAATAATGAAAAAGTAGCCATTGCCTATATATTGTTTACATTGGGCATTGCTCTTAAAGCTTTGTATGTATTAAGTCATTTAAAGCTTAAAAATTTTTTATCTCTCAGCTCTAGTTCCACACAGACAGTCTGGTGTAAAATTTATGTGTCAATGCTCTTTTAAAAGACAAAATCTCAGGAAAGTAAGACTTAGAAGAAAGGGAAAATGATTCGGGAAGAAAGAAAAGCAAATAAAAGTTTGTATAACCTAGGACCACAGTCACAAGAAAATAGAGCAGTTTGTTTGGTCACACATAACTTTCCCAGAGAGATCACATGGAACTGGTGTGCCTCAGAACAGTATTTCAGGAGAGAAATAGCTAGTGCATTAATCTGCCAGCTCTTTTTTCACGTGTGTCTGTCATTGGTTAAAGTTTGGATCAGAGGGTGATTGTAGAATCCAGCCTCTCCAGACACGTGCTGTGGGACACATTTCTCCACGGCTTTGGTGTTATTGGATCTGGGCACAGGATCTGCTGCAAATCCCACTAGAATGTGTTCAATGGAGTCATGCCAAGCCTCAGATACTGCTCCAAAAGTTATGGTTCTCAGATATGAGGCTATGTTCATGGTGGTCAGGGATCTCCAATTAGCATGTGCTGTAACCTCAGGGGCAATTGAGAACAAGTTTTTTGAAAGTGCAAACTTTGCCTTGTGCCTCTCCAATGCACTTGCATCCTCTAATCATATCCAGATGTTTTCACTGTCAATGAGGGGAGACCCATGTCTAATCTTTGATGTAATAGCCATTTGTAGTCTCTGAAAAAGATTTAGACATTATTACCAAACCAAGCTATGGTCTCTGTTCTTGCAATAAGTGACAGAGTAATTAATATGCATCATCTCCTACCATCACCACCTATAGATTTCCCTCACCTGGTCCGGCATATTCCCTTGTCCTGGGGAATGTCCAGACTTGCTGGAAATGTCTGAGTACTTTCTTTGCTGGTCCATGGTTGCTTCCATTTCACACTCCTCTTAGAATACCCAGGTTTTAGGTGTTTTTCTTCCCTACCTCCATTGTACACCAACAACTCTAGCTCCTTAGTGTAAGTGAAGTCAATTAACCTAACAGCAGCAGTAAAACCCAGCTCACAATGGTGTTCTGGTTTCCTGGTATAACAAGCAAGTTTCAGACCCTGTATCTAACATTTCTCATAAAAATCTGGTTACTACTCCTCTTTATCCAGGGAACTGTTAATGTGGCAGTTAGCCACAGGTTATTTGGTTGAGGAAGGAAATGATATTAACACTGACATGATGTGTTAGGCCTCTTTCTTAATAATACTGGTCTCCTTTCACTTAGTGGACTCTGGGTCTGTGACCGTCCTAGGTCTGGAAAATGTGTGAGTAACTGTGACCACGTATAGTGGAGGCTGAGTTCAATCTTCTTCTCTAAGCTATTTTTTTTCCCATTTGCAAATACAGCCAAACTCTCATCAGTTATCTCTGTTGCCCTTCAGAACAACATGATCAGGATCTATTTATTAGTTATTGTCATATATTTCTGTGGACTAAAGGACTCTGAGTGTAACTTTAATTTTGCTTCCCATTAAGATAATTGCATTCACTTTGTCAGTGACAATCAAACACTGCCACCTGGCTTCTGCTACTTTAGAAGCAATATTAAGGAGCCCAATCTTATCCAATTTCTCCAACTTCAACTCCAGCCTGAGAGAGAAGGCACGAAAAAGCTTCTCATAGATAATAGCTCCCTTGCCTCCAGTGCAGGTCACAGTGCTTTAGTGAAGAGACTGTTCAATGGATTCTCCTACAGAACATATTCAAGTGGTGAATACTCAGAGCTCCATTCTAGGGTTGTCACCTCCCTGAGACTTCAGATCTCTCTTTCCATCTGATGTATTGTGTTCACAGAAGTTCCAGCACTCCCATCACCTTTCATGCAGGCTATTTATTTTTGTCCCCAGTCTCGAGAAGCTACTATAGCAAAATATGACCAGCTGCTCAGCTCGAGTTTACTACCAGAACACTGAATCTCATGTCATAGGTTAGTGTCCCCCTATTAAAGAATTCTCTCCTCATCTGCCTTATTTTTTGTCCCCATCATCTAACACTCTCAAGATCCACTCCCCAAAATGTTTCTGTACGTTCTTCAATTATTTTGGTCTTTGAACTCTTTCTTTGCAGAACAAAATTCATTCTTCCAAACTCTGGCTGTGCTGAGAACTGACCCTGTCATTTTCCTAAAGACAAAGAAGGGTAGTTAGTGTGGGTATTGTGGCAGAATAGTATTACCTTGTAAAGCAAATGCTCCCGTTGTGACCACCACAGGGTTTTCAGACAAGGAAGCTATTCTTCTTTTGCCAGTGGGATAGAAATGTTTCTGCCAGCTAAGACGCTTCAGGGGATTGGGACAGTTAAAGATTCCCAAGCTCATCTACTCAAATCCCAGCTCTCAGGCTCCCTCTCTTTTTCTACTCTGGTCCTCAGTTTGGCATAAGACATTACACTTTATCTGAGTTTCTCTAGACTTGATTTGAACAAAGAAGTGCCTGTAGTTGTGAAATACAATAGTCTCCCTTAAAGCTGCTTTAAAAGCCTCTTACTTTTAGGACATGTACTAAATTAGAGATGAAGTGCCCTGAGCATATCATTTCCTTTTTGTTTTTGCAAGACATGCAATGTCATAAGAAAATAGTCACCAACATCAAAATTCTTCTAAGTTTCATACTCCTTAAATCTGCAAGTGCAACATCTACTTGATCTTCCAATGCTTTGCCTTATATCTACACAACATAACAATTAAAAATGTTGAAAGCTTTAACAAAATAAATTTCTGTTATAGCATGCCATAACTTTATGACCCTCCTTAAAAATGTAAACCCATTCTTTTTAACCTCATGTAGGTGAAATATACAATCCGAAAGCCCATTATGAGTGCTTTGCTTTCAGGACCACTCCTGGCACTGTCTTGTTCTGACTTCCTTTGAAAAAAAGGAACAAGAGAAAAATCCACACTTTAAGTCTTTAAATACAATTCAGGTCAGCAAAGGAGGAAGAAAGGAGAATGTGTCAGGGAAGGAAGGAAAGCAAATTCAAGAAGGTGCCTTACCAAAGCACCATAACCTCTCAAAATTTTGCTAGTTATTTGTGTATAGGCAGAGGCCTTATGGAACTACTCATAAGCAGCTCATAACGCACCTCATCATCAGTTGTTAGGGGAAAGAAGTAGATCAATTTTACTTCTGGATTTTTCCTGTCCCCTTTCTTTCACTGCCAGTGTTAACTCCATCACGCATTAACTTCCTTCTCTTCCATATTGAGTTAAAAGGCCCCTCTTGGGCAGAATGTGTGGAAATGAGAGGCCCTGCGTTCTGATAATGTTCCATCTGTCTGACCTGAGTGTTGATTCTGCCAAGGCTCCTGCCTAAGTGGGCACAAAAGAAGGTGTGCCAGATCCCATCCCTTATCCCACAGGGGAAGCTAAAACAGCCAGAAGTGTTAATCAGGGTAGCGTATAATCAAACTTTCAAATGTGGGCATATGTAATATTGAAAGGGGTTACCATTAATTATAATAAGTATAATAATTATACTACAGTCACAGACATAAGCTGGGATTGTTCTGGTTAAATTGGAGCATGTGGCAACCCTTAGAAGATAAGGGAATTACCAGGGTAGCCAGCTCTTATTAAAAAAGTAGCTGCAGCCCAGAGGCAGGTGGAGCTAACTAAATATCTTACGTGCATAAACTGGGTTTAGCACACACTGTGAAGTAGATACTATTATTATCCTCTTCTATAAGTAAGAAAATTGAATTACAGTATTTTCTTATGTATATTGGAATTTTTTGGAAACATGATATTACCCTTCCTCTCTGCCCTATTTCAAAATTAATGGACTGATGAGAATAAAAGAGTAAGCAGATGAAGAATAATATAACTAATGTCGATGGAAGACGATACTAGAACATTTGGCTCAGATGTAGAACAGTCTTGTATTTTAAGTACTTAGTATCAGAATTAGATTCTATGAACTAGGTACAAGTCCCATAGGGGCAGAGCCTTATCACTAATTTGATAGCATGTCTGAGAGTAGTTGAAAGTGTTTTGTTGTACTTTAAGGAGATCCCAAAGGAGAATGGTTGATCAATAAGACTGATAAATATTTCCAGCTTCTTCATCTCGAAGCCACCAGTCAGATGGATCGCTGTATGTTGCCTAGGGAGGTGTACGTGAGCAGGCGGATATGGTCCAAGAGTGTTATCCAATGAAGCTCTGTCGACATGGAAGAAAACATCGGGAATGAGATTCCCCATTAATAAGTGTCCAAACTGTTTAACAGAATTCCCCTATCAAAATAAGTACTACAAGTGTCAAGGTAGAAATAATTTCTACATATCACACAAGTATAAAATTCCAATCAGTGGATTTGTTGGACTAGAGTTCATGCATATTTTTAATCTGGATACATAATGCTAAGTGTACTAAAATAAAGGTTGTGCCAATTTATACATCTATTCACACAAGGGAAATATTAACAGTATTTTACAATTACTGGGACATAGGCACCACCCAGTCAGAACAGATGCTTGTACCAGTTGTAACATGTGATCACACTGGTACATTCTGAGTATCAGCCCTGCACAAACAGTACATGAAAAAGGTGACTTCCTCCACTAAATTTTCAATCTGTGATATTATCAACATTTTGATTTGTTGCCAATCAAATACAGGAAAAATGTTATATCATTTTTATTTGACTTGCATGTCTTTCATTAGAAATACACTTAAGCATATTTTTACATTTCAGTTGACATTTATTTTTTATTCTCCCATATTTTCTTCATTTGTCCATTTTTCCTTTCATATTTTTTATTTTTTAAATTAATTTAGGAGATCCCAGCAAATTAAGGAACTTAGACTAATACCTTTTACATATGTTACAAAAATTTTCTCCATATAAATATATATATATATATACACATATATACATATATATATATATATATATATATATATATTTTTTTTTTTTTTG
>NW_007738130.1:22367-24466 GCF_000696425.1 Galeopterus variegatus
GCACTGGATAGTGTGCCGCTTGGGAAGAGCGGCGGCGCTCCCGCCCAAGGGTTCGGATCCCACATACAGACCGGTTCCCGCTCACTGGCTGAGCGAGGCGCGGGGGCAACGCCGAGGGTTGCGATCCCGTTGCCGGTCCCCGGTCCGGTACGGGGGCAACACTGAGGGTTGCGATCCATTGCCAGGACACGGAAAAAGACAAAAGACAAAAAAAAAAAAAAAATTGCTATACGAATACCACCATTCACAACAAATATCCTAAATAAATTTTAAAATTTCTTTGCAGTTATTTTTGTCCTTAGGATAAATCTGTTTTAAAGTTACCTAAATTAATTCCTTGTATTTGTGGCTATGTTATCAATTTGATATAAAGTTAGGTTTATTTTTTTTCTGTTTTAAAGGTTCATTTTAAAAATTTTACCTTAATTTTAAATGCATTTCACATTTTAGAGAATTTGTGTTTTTAACATGGACTTTATTAACATATGTTAAGTCAAAATTATCTTGTATTCAATTTTCACCCACTCTTGTAATAAACATTTTAGTTTCTCATTTGTTTTCTCTGTCTTATATATTTTTTTTCCAAAAGAAAAGGATATACACTTAAATATTTTAATTTCTTTATAGTATTTTGTACCTCGCTGTTTTTCACTCCACAAAAGCTGATTGTGCTGATATAGATCTTTCTCATTCTTTTTTTGCTGCTGCACAGTGGTCCATTCTGTTGCTCTGAACAGAGTCTTCCACAGATGGGTGTCTAGATGGCATTTTATAAAGAAATGAGAGCTAAGTCGTGCATATTGGTGGGGAAGAGCAGGAAAATTGAATGGTTCTGAAACTTCTCTTTTTTGTTCAAGGAAAAGCAGGGAGTCCACAGCAGGGGTTCATATGACAGAAATGGCACCTGATAGCGAGATCATGTAGAGCACATTTTTTCCAAATTTTTTTACACACAGATTGACAGACATAGAAAAGGTGTTCCACTGGAATAAAGTCCAGCACTCCAAGGTCTATTCTGGTCCCTGAAAACAGGGAAGGGCATGTCAATATCTAAGTATTTGTGGCACCAATTTCTTTTTTTTTTTTCCCTTTAGTTTAGTACAACTTCTTTATTTTATTATTATTGTTATTATTTTTAATTTAATTTTATGTTGTCAATATACAATGTGGTTGATTACTGTAGCCCATTACTGAAACCTCCCTCCCTCCTCCCCACCCCCCAGTTTGTGTATTTATTTACTTATTTTTAGCTCCCACAAATAACTGAGAACGTGTGCTATTTCTCTTTCTGTGCATGACTTGTTTCACAATGTAATTTTCTCTAGGTCCATCCATGTTTTTGCAAATGATAGTATTTCATTGTGTAGATATATGACATTTTCCATATCCACTCATCTGATGATGGACGTTTGGGCTGGTTCCAACTCTTGGCTATTGTAAATAGTGCCACTGAGAAAATTGGAGAGCAGGTATACCTTTGACTTGATGATTTCCATTCCTCTGGGTATATTCCCAGTAGTGGGATAGCTGGGTCATATGGTAGATCTATCTGCAATTGTTTGAGGAACCTTCATACTATTTTCCATAGAGGCTGCACCATTTTGCAGTCCCACCAACAATGTATGAGAGTTCCTTTTTCTCACCAGCATTTATCATGCACAGTCTTTTGGATATTAGCCTTCCTAACTGCGGTGAGATGGTTTCTCAGTGTGGTTTTGATGTGAATGTCCCAAATGCTGAGTGATATTGAACATTTTTTCATATGTCTGTTGTCCATTCATATATCTTCCTTTGAGAAATGCCTATTTAGCTCCTTTTCCCATTTTTTAATTGGGTAACTTTTTTTTTTTTTTGCTGTAAAGTTGTTTCATTTCATTGTATATTCTGGATATTAATCCTTTGTCAGATGTATATTTTGCAAATATTTTCTCCCACTCTGTTGGTTGTCTTTTAACTCTGTTAATTGTTTCTTTTGCTGTGCAGAAGCTTTTTAGTTTGATATAGTCCCATTTGTTTATTTTTCCTTTGGTTGCCCGTGCTTTTGGGGTCGTATTCATGAAGTCTGTGTCCAGTTCTATTTCCTGAAGTGTTTCTCCTAT
>NW_007738130.1:24476-27218 GCF_000696425.1 Galeopterus variegatus
CTCGATTTGTCCCTGAGTTATTCAAGTTCAGAGTTTTAAACAATTTTAGACCAATTTCTCTCTCAAAGTTAGAAAACTCGGAGTCCCCCACTTCTTTCCTCTCCAGGTCTCCCCTCCCAGTGCTGTCTTTTACTTCTTTTCCTTCCCATCCCATGGGTTCTGTTCACCAAAATGCTAATGAGGCAACTTCAAGTGTGTTCCAGGCGAGCGTCATTTCAGGAAGACGGAGCTGCCGTGAGCCAGCACGCGGCAAGATGCTTCCGCCGAGCTGGTTTTCTCCTGTTCAGGATTATGATTCTTGTCCCCTGTGCATTTAGAAAAACACATTCTTTTAATTGTTTCTTTTGCTGTGCAGAAGCTTTTTAGTTTGATATAGTCCCATTTGTTTATTTTTCCTTTGGTTGCCTGTGCTTTTGGGGTCATATTCATGAAGTCTGTGTCCAGTCCTATTTCCTGAAGTGTTTCTCCTATGTTTTCTTTAAGAAGTTTTATTGTTTCAGGGTGTATATTTAAATCCTTAATCCATTTTGAGTTGATTTTGGTATATGGTGAGAGGTATGGGTCTCATTTCATTCTCCTGCATATGGATATCCAGTTATCCCAGCACCATTTGCTGAAGAGGCAGTCCCTTCCCCAGTGAATAGGCTTGGTGCCTTTGTCAAAGATCAGATGGCAGTAAGTGTGTGGGTTGATTTCTGGGTTCTCTATTCTGTTCCATTTATCAGTGTGTCTGTTTTTTATGCCAGTAACATGCTGTTTTGGTTATTATAGCTTTGTAGTATATTTTAAAGTCTGGTACTGTTATGCCTTCAGCTTTATTTTTTTGGTTCACAATTGCTTTGGCTATGCATGGTCTTTTGTTATTCCATATAAATGTCTGGATAGTTTTTTCCATTTCTGAGAAAATGTCATGGGAATTTTGATGGGGATTGCATTGAATTTGTTTGTCACTTTGGGTAGTATGGACATTTTCACAATGTTGATTCTTCCAATCCAAGAGCATAGGATATCTTTCCATCTTCTTGTGTCCTCTTTAATTTCCCTCAGCAACGGTTTGTAGTTCTCATTATCATGATTTTTCACATTGTTGGTTAACTCAGTTCTAAAGTATTTTATTTTTTTGGGTGGCCACTGCAAATGGGCAAGCTTTCTTGATTTCTCTTTCTGCATGTTCACTATTGGAGAATAGAAATGCTACTAATTTTTGTGTGTTGATTTTGTATCCTGCAACTTTGCTGAAATCATTTATCAACTCCAAGAGTTTTTTTTTGTAGAGGCTTTAGGCTGTTCGATATATAGGATCATGTCATCTGCAACAGGACAGTTTGACAATCTTTTCCAATCTGGATGCTTTTTATTTCCTTCTCTTCTCTGATTGCTCTGGCTAGTACTTCCAACACTATGTTGAATAGGAGTAGTGAGAGTGGGCATCCTTGTCTAGTTCCTGTTCTTTAAAGAAAAGCTTTCAGCTTTTCCCCATTCGGGATGATATTGGCAGTGGGTTTATCATATATAGCTTTAATTATGTTGATATACTTTTCATCTATACCTAACTTGTAGAGAGTCTTTATCATGACTGAGTGTTGAATTTTATCAAATGCTTTTTCAGCATCTATAGAGATGATCATATGGTCCTTGTGTTTGATTTTATTGATATGGTGTATCACATTTATGGATTTGCATATGTTGAACCAAAATTGCATTCCTGGGATGAATCCCACTTGATCTTGGTGTATAATTTTGTGTATCTGTTGCTATATTCTGTTAGCTAGTATTTTACTGAGGATTTTTGCATCTGTATTTATCAAGAATATTGGCCTGTATTTTTCTTTTTTATTTGTATCTTTACCTGGTTTTGGTATCAGGGTGATGTTTGCTTCATAGAATGAGTTTGGGAGAATTGCCTTTCTTTCAAACTTTTGGAATAGTCTGTAGAGAATTGGTGTCAATTCCTCTGTGAATGTTTGGTAGAATTCTGTTATGAATCCATCTGGTCCTGGGCTTTTCTTTGTTTGGAGCCTTCAGATGACAGCTTCCATCTCTTTTATCCTTATTGGTCTGTTCATATTGTCTGCATCTTCTTGGCTCCGTTTTGGTAGTTTTTGTGTGTCCAGAAATTTATCCATTTCTTCCAGATTTTCAAATTTGTTGTCATATAGCTGTTTACAGTAGTCTCAAATTATTCTTTGTATTTCAGATGTATCAGTTGTAATATCACCTTTTTCATTTTTAATTTTTGTTATTTGGATCTTCTCTTTTCTGTTTTTAGTTAGCTGTGCTAATGGTTTGTCAATTTATTTTATCTTTTCAAAAAACCAACTTTTTGATTCATTGATCTTTTGTATTGTTTTTGGGTTTCAATTTCATAAAGTTCTGCTCTGATCTTGATGATTTCTTTCCGTCTACTAACTTTAGGTTTGGATTGTTCTTGTTTTTCGTGTTCTTTAAGGTGAAGTGTTAGGTTGTTCACTTGCCATCTTTCCATTCTTCTGAAGTAAGCATTTAATGCAATAAATTTCCCCCTTAGTACTGCTTTTGCAGTGTCCCACAGGTTTTGATATGATGTATCATTATTTTCATTAGTTTCAATAATTTTTTTGATTTCCTGTTTGATTTCTTCTTGGACCCATATGTCATTAAGAAGAAAGCTGTTTTATTTTCCATGTGTTTGTATAGTTTCCAGAATTTCTTTTGTTATTGATTTCTAATTTTAATTCATTGTGGTCTGATAAAATACATGGG
>NW_007738130.1:28199-45454 GCF_000696425.1 Galeopterus variegatus
ATTATCTCTTTTTATGGTTTTTAGTTTAAAGTCTATTTTATTAGATATAAGAATAGCTATTCCAGCTCGTTTTCATTTCTGTTTGTATGGTAAATCTTTTTCCATCCCTTCACTCTTAGTCTATGTGAGTCTTTATAGGTGAGGTGGGTCTCTTGAAAACAGCATATAGTTGGGTAGCATATAGTTGGTATAGTCCTCCTTTTTAATCCAGTCAGCCAGTCTGTATCTTTTGATTGGGGAATTTAATCCTTCTACATTAAGAGTTGTTATTGAAAAGTGTTGATTTACTCCTAGCATTTTATTGATTTTTGTTTGGATGTCTTAAGTGTCTTTTGTTCCTTTCTTTCTGATTTACTGTTTTTCTTCTGTATTTGTTGGTTCCTTCGGTTGTAGATAATCCTTTTATTTTTTTCTCTCTTCATTGTTGGCATTTTAATTTTTCTAGCATGTTTTGTTTTTTCTTGAGTTGTTATGGCAGTGGTAGTCATTTTTCAGGTACCAAACTCAGTTCTCCCTTGAGAATTTCTTATAAGGGTGGTCATGTGGTAGTGAACTCCTGCAGTTTTTGTTTGTCTGAGAAATATACTGTTTGCCTTTCATTTCAGAAGGATAGCCTTGTGGGATAGAGTATTCTTGTTTGGCAATCTCTGTCTTTTAGTATTTTGAATATATCATCCCATTCCTATCTGACTTTTAGGGTTTGTGATGAAAGATCTGATGTTAAAGTCTGGGGCTCCCTTATAGGTGATTTGATGCTTCTCTCTTGCAGCTTTTAAGATTCTCTCTTTGTCTTTGAGTTTTGCCAATTCGACTATAACTTGTCTTGGAGAAGACATTTTTGAGTTGAATACATTTGGGGATCTTTGAATACATTTGGGGATACATCCTGAATCTGAAGATCTGTGTCTTTTCCTATATCTGGGAAGTTTTCCGCCAGTATTTTGTTGAAAATGTTTTCAATGCAATCTCCTTTTTCCTCCCCTTCTGGAATACCCATGACTTGGATATTTGAGCGCTTAAGGTTGTCTGATATCTCTCCTAGATTTTCTTCAATTTTTTAATTCTTTTTTCTTTTTCTTTTTGTCTGCCTGTGTTATTTCAAACAGCCCATCTTCAAGGTCAGAAGTTCTCTCTTCTGCTTCTGTAAGCCTACTGGTTAAACTCTCTGTTGTGTTTTTTACTTCATTGAATGAATTCTTCAGCTTGGCAAGCTCTGCTACATTTATTTTCAGGGCATTGATTTCCTTGTACATTTCTTCTTTCAGGTCCTGTATACTTTTCCTCATTTCATTGTGTTGTCTAGCTGAGTTTTCTTGTATTTCATTTAGTTTCCTTAGAATTATCACGTGAAATTCCTTGTCAGATATTTCAAGGGCTTCTTGTTCTGTAGGATCTAGAGCTTGAGAGTTATTACCCTTTGGTAGTATACTTTCTTGATTTTTCATATTTTTGTTATCTTTCCTTTGCTGTTTAGTCATTGTGGCAAGGGATTTCATGGTCCACTGGTTCAACACTATTGTCTGGTTAGGATGCTGCTGTGGCTGCCAATTTGGCATGGCTGCCTCAGTGTCTGCTTGGTCTTTTGCTGGCACTGCAGTGCGTGTGTTCTCCACAAATCTCGGGCCTCTTGGTGGGGCACCTCTCTGGTTGGCGCACACTTGGCCAGGCTGGGGATGGAGTCCAGCGGTGGCGAGGCCTACGAGCTTGGTCACGTGCTTGCACCACCGGGCACATGGTCTCTGCAAATCTCAGGCCTCTCCGTCAGGGCACCTCTCTGGTCAGCACACACTCAGCCAGGCTCCAATTTCTGATACCAGATTGAGAAGCTCTGTTTTAGGCCCTTGTAGCCATGTATATGTATAGGATTTTGTTCTGATCAGAAGTGAAAATACTGAATGGCTTTGTGTTTAGGACTTTGGTTGAAAAGATTTAACCAAGGTTACCTAGAAACTCATAGTGCCATATGTGTATTTTTTGGCTCTTTCTTTTTTTGCTTCTCAATATTTCATACTACTTCTGGCAAACTTCTGTTTTTTAAAGATTCCTTCTTTTATGGAACTATCCTTTCTCGTTTCTCCTCTAAGTCCTTATGATTTTTTGACCACTCTTTACTTGAAAAATTTTTTTGCTACCCCTTTTTTACCGGTGCTCCCCAGGGTTCTGTCATTACAGTTCTCTTACTAAACTATACACATATTTTCCCTGAGATACCATATCCAAATATATGAATACAAATACCGCAAATACACTAAGGACTTTCTCATTTTTATTTCCAATTCAGACCTCTCTCCTGAGTTTAAAAAATCAATTTCTGCACATAAATGTTATTAAATAATAACATTTTCACCTTAAAATAATTAAATCATCATAATCCTTTGCAGCAATAAAAGTGCTGCGATTCATATATTTCTATACTTAGAAACGGCACCTTTGACTGACAACTTCCCCAAGCCACACACAGCTATGACTAGCCCCCTTTATATAATTCTTACAAATCAATTGATGCATTGTTTTATCTATTCGATATCTAAAATATTCTCCATAAACTTCCTCTTTCTCTGCCTATATTGTTACAGCCAGGCTAAAGTCATCATGATCATTTTTATAAGACTGTTGCAAATCAATGGATTCATATGAAATGAAAATTGTGTACTAAAATTAAACTTCTTATATGGAAAGAGAAGGAGGCATTGAGGGGGAGGGAAAGAGAAAAAAGGAGTGGTATACATTCCATTTATTCCTCCATTTAACTCAGTGGGTCCATATCCTGCTCTTAATGACTATAAAACAAGGATTGTGAGTTTGTTTCTCCTTTTGTCCCAGATGCCAAATGCATCTAGCACTAAGCAGAAAAACAAACAAACAGATAAAATCCTCCTTTACCAACAGAGAAAGACAAACTGGCTATTGTTAACTATTTTTCAACCGATATATGCTAAGCATATGATAAATACCTGGTGTTATTATAGGCTCTAGCAATGCAGTAATGAATAACAAAGGTAAAATACTAGCTAGTAGAAGCTTTTATTTTATATTTCCAGAGTGATGTTATTTCATCTTCTAATATATCATATTCATATGTAATACTCAAAGGAAATATTGATGATGTTATTTATACTTTAGATTATAAATATAAAATCAAGCCCTTGTGTGCAAATTCCTCCACTGTAACTTACTTATGATCCCTCCCAACCCAGCCTCTAATTGGCTTCACTCCCTCAATCTAATTAATGCTTCCAATAAATGCCAAAGATCCCTTGTGTGCAAATTCCTCCACTGTAACTTACTTATGATCCCTCCCACCCCAGCCTCTAATTGGCTTCACTCCCTCAATCTAATTAATGCTTCCAATAAATGCCAAAGATCTGTCTTTAACCAATCATATATTACCTTCCTCATTTTCCCTGGAACTCATTTATTCTGAGAAGAAAATTTAGACAGCTTACCCCTTGCAGTCTGGGTTAAGTTCCAGCCATATTTCTTGATTATCTCTGCTTCTGCAGTTTAAGCTCTAGATATGCTGATGCGCTCGTGGTCCCCTGACCTCAGAGTGATCTCTCAGGATCAGACAGTGTTCGCATTCCGTCTCCTTGCCTGAAACACTCCACATTCTTAATCTTCCTGCCAAAACATTACCCCACTTAACACTCAAATATCTTCTCCCCTTCTCTGCCCCCATCTGTACACACACTCCTCCAGGAAGTTGTGGAGCCTCTTTTATTCTACTCCCAGACTATTTATTATACTCCTCCAGTATAATCTGTAGTTTTTATTGTAATTCTTGGCATGTTTTTATCCTTTCGAGACTATTAGTTTTATTTTGATTACAAGTGACTTGTCTTTTCATCTTCCTGCATTTTTATCATAAATGCAGTTCTTGGCATATAATATACTACATATGTGTATGTGTGTGTGTGTGTGTAAAATTTATATGAAATAAATGAATGAACACTGGAATCCAAACTATATATTGATATGTTCATAGATATTGATATTGAGGAGAACACCAACTCTCTTTTGGTGAGTTAAGGAATGCAAACTTTGTACCTAACGTATGCTTGAATTGATACTATGAAGGGAGTATAGTAAAAACAAGATATAGAGAGAAAAATGCAGAAAAAGATTAAGAAGGATAGAGTAAAAAAACCAAGAAATACAGGCAGAAAGAAAATATATCACTTTGGTCAAAAATGAAACTGCATCTTAACCACCATATCCCCACCACTCCCCCCAAAGCAATGTGTCTTTACTTTTTAAAAAGCTTTGTGAATTCATATATTTTCATTGTAAAAAATTTATTTTATGGGCATGGTCGATAATAAAAATATAGAATGTATTTATTTCTTCATGAAGACATTAGAATATTTTAACATTTTAAGCCCAAGTATCTTTCTTTTTTGGGTGGTATTTAGGGGAATTATGAGTAATTCTGCCCAATATATCTGGTAACTCTTGTATAAGCAATAATAATTTGTGTATTATAAGGTATTATAATTCAAACAGCACTTTAGTATACACTAATTGTAATTAATCAGCATTAATCCTAATAAGATCCTTAAATGCACAATATTAACTCAATTTTACATGCAAAAACATGGACACAGGTTGCTGACTTCATGAAATCACCTAATTGATCAGCAGATGTGCCACACCTAAATCAGATTATCATTTTCTTGAGCCAGTACTTTTCAATTCCATGGCATCATCTCTTACCATAAATTAATCCCATTGAAACATCTTCACATGCTAGTTCAAATAAAGTGGACATACTAGTAAGTCATTACTTATCCATAATTTCCCAATTCTCATAATCTGACAGTGGGTTTTCAGAAGAGAACATTACATAAATTTGTTGTACAAACCTAACATTCTAAATTTAGAATATAAATAATGCCACATTTAATAAATAAATTGACTGCCTCCAAGCAGGTTGCATTTGACTACCAAAGTGTTAGTTACTATCTCTGAGAGAACAAATACAACCAATAAAAATTTTCTAAGTTTTATGGAAAACACGACTTATTTTTGATATTTGCATTTTATATTCATAGAGTTTACTTTTATTTCAACGTCTTCATGTGCTCCAAACAAGTTTATGAAAGGAAAGGTTTTCTGAAGTAATGCTTTGACAAACTTTTTCTGTTAATATAATTTTTGATATTTGCATTTTATATTCATAGAGTTTACTTTTATTTCAACGTCTTCATGTGCTCCAATCAAGTTTATGAAAGGAAAGGTTTTCTGAAGTAATGCTTTGACAAACTTTTTCTGTTAATATAGGAGTTTCATAATTTCAATTTTTCTAAGGTTCTAAATTTTAACACATACATATTAGCTTAAATGGAATTGTGAAAGTAAACACTTGTATTTGGCTAACTGTACTTATTTTGTAAGGAACATTAGGGAAATATATTTTGTGTTTTTTCAGTTGTTTAGTAGCAGCATGAGGTCAGTGCACTTACAGTTGGTAATTAGGTAGAAGGGCAAAAAAATTTATTACCCCGATATCACATTTTCCATTTTTAATTAAATTATACTTGCAGACACAGCAGGTATAGCTCCCCAAATTAAGTTAAATTGTTCTTTTCATGTAATTTTGTTATTATCTTGGTTTTAATTCTTCATGGTAAAAGACAATATGGTCTAGTATAGTATATTTTTATTATATATTTATATACATATGATTATATTTTCTTTCCTCCTTTTTCCCCCATTTTCTATTTTAAAAAAAATCAAATAAGAGCATAGTAGAAGCTACTACAATGATTTAAAGTCATACCCCTGCTTTAGACAATGTTTCCCAGAGTATAACACTAGAATCATTTTCATCAAAATTATGTGGGGAATTTGTTCTAATTTCAGACTTTTTGACTCTGTCACAAATCTGAATCACTATCTTTGGGTATTGGGACTTTGAAACATTAACACTTTTGATCAACATTTATTTTGGCTTTATTTCATGGACATTTCAAGCTTATTAATTATAAAATGTGGTTTTGTAATACCGTATTCCTTATACGGGTTTTCTTCAAATAAATTTCATAACTAAAATGAAAGAAAGAATGTTATTGTGACAAAAAATATTTCTCAGCCAATTTAAACTTGGAAATGACATTTTCCATCTTGTCATTGTTTTATTTTGGTAGAAAATAGAAGAGGAAATGAATGTGAGGAAGAGCTTACTCTTCTCACCACTTCAGTAATTTTTTCTCTTTTTTATCATTTATTTATGATTAACACATAATAATCATGCATATTTATGATGTAAAACTATTGCATAGTAGGATGATTAGAGTTAACAACATTGTACTGTATATTTCAAAACTATTTTCTTTCTTTCTCTCTGTGTACTATGAAAATTGACATACGAAAACACCTACGAAAATAGCAATCTATTGATTTTCTGACATTTGTCAGATATGGCCAGTATTATACCTGCCTACACAATTAATATCAGATGGTGAGAACAGAGCACCCTCACTGAATCTGGCGTATGAAATGAGTAATGTTACAGAAATCGTCTTGAATTACACAAGGGAGCCAAAGGGTAAAATTTTGCCATTAAATGTTAGAGTTTCTTACTTCTCAGTCTTAAAGACTCTTCTCTTTACTGGTCTTTCTCTATTCTTTTCACTTTGAACTGATGAATTTCAGACCTACGTGGTTCATTACCTGCATGGAGTAGAAATCCAAGAAGTTGAATACAGCTACCCTAATTTGTTTTTTATTGTATATTTAATTAAAAGGGCTTGCTTGATTAGAAAGGGGAGGGGTGTTTTGACTTCATTAAACCAAAACTTCAGAAATCCTCTTCAGGCATTCTTTTCCCAAAGTCCCACTTCATCTGCTTGATTTCAAAGCTAGTGACTATTCTTCCATCCCTTTTGCTTTTCTTCTCATCCTGCAACAAAAAAAACTAGTAAAGAAGAAAAGCCACCTCAGAGCCTTCCTCCTAGTAAAAGATCAACATGAAACTGATCTTCGGGAGAAGAAAGATTACTTGTTGATCTCAGAAAAAAGACAGGGAAAAGATGGGTAAACCTGTCAGTTAATATTTTTTTCATTCTTTTTAACATTGTAATTATACTAATACCATGAATATTTTTGGCATCTCAGTATATTTCTTTATTTACATCTATATCTGTATGTATGTCTATGTCTATACCTCTATCTCTATCTATCCATCTATCTGTGATCTACCTATCATTAATTTATTTTGGTGAGAGTTCATCAGGCAACTGTGGGCTAAATTGTTTTCACCAATGTATTCAAATAAAATTTTCTAAAGGTATGGGAAAGCTACCAAAAGTGATATCAGAAGAGAAAGGGAACCCAGAGAAGGAAGCTCATTATTTTTCCCAAATGCACTATGTTTCTCCTTGGGTAAAGGAACTTAGAGTTTTGGTTGAGAGCCTAAAAAACTGAACGGTGCTATACTCTTCTAATCTCCATTACTCCTAGTGTTTCACTCTTCAAGGTCTGTAAAAATGTTGCTCAGCTCTTCATCAATCTCCTTCAGAGTCAGTAAACCACTCTAAGCAAAAGCATGTCCCCAAACTAGGCTTATACCCCATGGTATTACCCTACTTTTACTTTGGTAATTTCTAATGACTTTGCTCCTTTTTTAATGCAGATGGCTTTTGTGTTTGTCCAGATTTTCTACTTGATTTTAGCAGAATAGGTCTGGATTATTTAGTTCAAAATTAATAGCAGTTTTAAGAATGGTCTTTTCTCTCTCTATTTCTTTGCTGAAGTAATTTTTGTAAGATCCATGACGTTTGCCTCTTACTCATGCTTATTTTGATAAGTACTGCTAAGGGCATCTAAATTTTCAAACTTGATAGGATAAATTACCCTTGATTCCTTCCATGGGTAAAAGTTCACATTTTAGTTCAGAAAGAGAATACAGAATGTATCTTTCTGTCTAGCACTATCAGGGTTAAAGAAACTCTCCCGAAAAATGGAAGAAAATTAATCTGTCTCCAAATTCATATGCTTTTAACCTTTGTGCTGTTTTTTTTACCAGAAAGCAAAGGCTAATGACTGATTAACAGTTTATTATGAAATTTTTAAAGGAAGAAAGTGCTAAAATTATTTTAGAGAAGAAGATGAAGTATCCTAGTTAAAATGTATCATTTCTATTTAAACTAATGACTGATTAACAGTTTATTATGAAATTTTTAAAGGAAGAAAGCGCTAAAATTATTTTAGAGAAGAAGATGAAGTATCCTAGTTAAAATGTATCATTTCTATTTAAAAGAAAACAAAAAAAATTTAAGCAGGTACATTTCTAGTGTCAGACTAACCACTGAACAAATTAAAATGCTAGTATTTCTTGCAGTGAGGTGGCTATCTCACAAGATTGTGCATACTAGAGTGCACTGTCATCAAATAGCATATGGGAGAATGTCTGATTTTAAAACAAGAATTTTAGACTGGAAACATTTTTCTTTAGTAACAAGCATTATTTATAGATTTGTTATATGTTAGTAAAAATAGATGTATATGACTATTTCGTGCTGTTTTTATATAATATGTCTGATTGAAATTGGCATTAGTGTTTAAATGTGGTTAAATCACAAAAACCGAGACATGAAAACAAAATCTTACAAGTATTCTGCTCTAGTTTTTCTTGTTATTTAATTATAAGCCCATTGGCGTTTGAGGTGCCCTGTGCATAATTGCACTGTATTCCCTAACCAAGTATAGACTTAGGAGTCAGGCAAATGTAGATCAGTTATTTATGTTATTGGTACCTGAAGCTCAGATTTCTCCATTGACTTTATTATAATGCTTTGAATCTAACCTATACACGCCTCATGGTCACAGGTAGTGCTGAAGGTACTGAATAATTACAACCCACCATCGCAGAGCCTGGACACGCATACTTGTGCAGAAACGAGCATGCTGTCTTCAGGCAGAGGATCTTTACTGCTAATGGTCAAATGCATCCCCCAAAAGTTCATATGGGAAGCTTGATCTCCACTGTAACAGTGTTAGGAGGTATTTGGAAGGTGGGACCTTTGAGAGGTAATTAGATGGTGAGGACTGTGCCCTCAAGAATGGCTTAATCCACTCATGGAGCAATGAGTTACCATGGACTCGGTTCTGATGGCTTTATGAGGGGAGCAAGTGAAAAGGTGAGCTCTTTCAACCTTGCTCAAGTCATTACTCTTGCCATATGATATCCTGAGTTGCTGTAGAGAGTCACCACCCAGAAAAAGACCCTCAACAGATGCCTCCCCTGGACCATACACTTCCTAGCCTCCAAAACTGTAAGAAACACGTTTCTTTTCTTTATAAATCACCTAGTTTCAGGTACTTTGTTATGAGCAACAGAAAGTGCACTAATACATTCATGAATGGAGAGGATGGGATTCATCAAACATTTGATGTTCTTCTGTCCAACTCACCAACCATTTACGTCACTGCCTTTACCACAGGGAGTGATTAAGAAACTGAGGCAAGAGATCAAGACCATTGCACTAGGGGAGCTCTTATTATTGTTATTATGTTGTTACTATAATGTGTATATAATTAATTATGTTTAATATAAGTATTATAATTATTTTAATATTATTATTCACCATAAAGCAATAAGTAGGTGAAGAGATGCTCCCAACCAAAAGCCTTCTATACCTTTCACTAAGTGCCATGCCTATAATACTTAACTCAATGTCCAACAGATTTTGCCTAGAAAGTTTGACTTATATTTTGTCTTCCAAACCATATCAATCAATTTCTTCTTCAAACACTCTTGATTAAACCCAAATACCCTTGTGATTGCTTCATAGCCACCACTTCTGCTCCTCATCCTGAACTTACTTCTGCCTTGTTCTCTTGCCTTGTTCTTTTGCTGTTTTCTTTATCTAGATCTCACGAAGCTATACTCCCTAAGTATATAGACTAAATCCTCCATGTCTTTCGCTCTTCCTAATTGCACCGACTGAAAGAATGGGTATTCAATATTTTTGAGTTAACGGAGAATAAGGAAATGTCTCCTAGCTGATTTTCTAGGGCACAGAAGTAATTTTTAAGAAAGTAGGGGCCTATCTCTTCACTATTATTCCTCAGAGGTTATATAATTGTTGTCCTGTCAGGATAACCATGTAATACCTTTATTATTAGTGGTGAGTCACCTGGTCTCTGCAAACAGGTACAGATCGATTTTTTGGCTTAGTCATTTTAATCAATAACGTGAACCTTATAAAGAGTTCTGCTCATTGTTATCAAGAGCAAACAAAATCTGAAGGGTGTTCAGTTGTCAGCCAGGGACAAATAAAACTAAGACAAAGTCACAAATTACACACAAACTTTGTAAAGAAGTCTGATTTTATGTGTGGGTCTGAGTGTATATGTGAATGTACCCAAATAAATTTTGATAAGCTTTTGACTGTGTGCTGAATTGTTATTAAACTCTAACATGGCTCAGCAAAAATATTTATTGAAATTTCAGAAAAAATACATTTAAAATACCTTGTAAAGAAGGTATCCTGGGAGAAAATTATAAGCAAATAAAATTATAATAATTTAATGTTTTGGGCTTTGAAGGGTAGTATTTGTTATAGGTGGATAGAGAATTTATTATTTTTCCACAGCGGAACTATATTTTTATGAAATCTAATTATTCTATACACAGAAATTCAGAATACAACAACAACACAGAAAAATACAGAGAAAAATGTACTTATTCTACACTATAACAAGCTTACCGAGGCTTTAAATGAATATATATTTATAAAATTGCCTTTGACAATTCACATGATCTGATTATGTGGCAGGATGCTCTGACAAAGGATTTGATTACATGGTGCATTGAGCTGTGGCTAGTAAATAATAACCTTCCCTATTCATGCTTCTGCTTGTTATTGTTGGGAAAGAGACAGAATATTGAGAATTCATTTGTATCATAAACAAATCAATTACTGATGCAAGACCTAAGATGGCACTACATTTATGTTATGCCACTGAGTTTTATGAATGGATAATAAAATTTCCTAATGTGGATGTTAATTTTGATTAGGTCCACTGTGCTTATGGTGACTGGTCCATGTCACAGACTTCTACCATCTGTGCTAAATGTTTACATTTCTTAGGTGGAGGCACAAGAATCATTAATCATGCTTTTGTATGGCAGGGATTGTCTAAGACTCTGTTTTCAAGTCCTGCTCAAGAGTTAAACTAAGTGATAATTAAATAAGAGGTGAAGAGTTTGAAATAGAGGGTGAAAAAATTTTAGGAAAGAGTACAATATTAAGCTAAAAATAATAATTATATTTAATATAAGTATTAAATAATCTAATTTTTTAACATTGCAGTTCTTGTTAAGTAAATGCATGTGTGCTCAGCACAAAAATAAATACTATGGCAAACCCCACTGGACTCAGCTATAGGGTTTTACATAGATGTACGAATATGTATGTGTGTATGTGTATTTGTGTGTATTTAAAAAGGACCTAAGTAAAAACAAAAGGATCAAAAGATCTATATATTTATCTATAGTATAGCTATATCTATACATAGTATATATCCATGCCTCTTTTGCAAAATATGAGTACTTGCAATGGGAAAGGAAGTATTGATAGATGTGAATTATACATGTAAAATTGTTAAGGTTGCATATAGTATCAGACAAATTGAGCAAAGTTTAAATTTATTTGGTGTTATGCAATTTATTTTTGACTAGAAATTTTGAGAGTATAGATACTTTATTTATATTTGGTATGGTCTTACACAGAAAAGGTGTTTGTTCAATAAGTATTCTTTTGATATTAAGTATATAATACAAGGAGTCTTCAAACAGTATGTGAAAAAATTATTATTATCTTTTAATTCCATTTTCCATGACTTTTTGAAGCATCTTCATATTGAAAAATTCATATCTTTTGACATAGACAAAGCTAATAATTTATGACTTTTAATAATAAGATTAATATGACTTCTAATAGCATCATTATCATGTGGTTATTACTGCTCTTGTTGCATAGAAAGATGATGGCAGAAATGTTAGATAAGCCATCTGTTCCAACTTCATTTTAGCCTGTCACTTGGAGCTGTAGGAAAGATATAAACATTTCTTAGACCACCTGGCAGCTATGACTTATCTTTTAAAAATTTGGGGGGATATAATTGATATACAAAGAACTGCACATATTTAATGGGTACAATTTGATGAGTTTGGAATATACAAACACTATTCACAGTAACCAAGACATGCAATCAACCCAAGTGTCCAGCAATGGATAAATTGATATAGATAATGTGGTATTTTTGCACAATGAAATATATATTTTTTTTCCTTTTTGTCTTTTTTCGTGACCGGTAACGGGATCGCAACCCTCGGTGTCGCGCCCGCACTGCGCTCAACCAGTGAGTGGACCGGTCTCTATATGGGATCCGAACCCTCGGCGGCGCTCCCGCTGTGCTCCCAAGCGCTGCACTCTACCGAGTGCGCCACCGGGCTGGCCCTGCACAATGAAATATTAATCAGCCATAAAAAAGAATGAAATCCTGTCATTTGTGACAACATGGATAAACCTGGAGGACATCATGTTAAGTGAAATAAGCCAGACATAGAAAGAAAAATACCACATGATTTCACTCATTATGTGGAATTTAAAAAGAAGAGAGTAGAACAGTGGTTACCAAAGGCTGGGGAGTAGAGGTTGCAGGGGAGTAGGGAGACGTTGGTCAAAGGGTAGAAAGTTACAATTAGAAAAGAGGAGTAAGTGCTGGTGTTCTATTTTACTCCAAGAGGACTATGGTTAACAGTAAGGTATTATATGTTACAAAATAGCTGGAAAGAGGCTTTTGAATGTTCTTATCCGAAAGAAATGATAAAGTCTTGAGGCCATGGATACGCTAACTATCCTGACTTGATCATTATACTATATATATGGAAACATCGAATTGAACCCCATAAATATGTATAATTACAATGAGTCAATTAGAAAATAAAATTTAAAAAAATTAAAATGCTTTGGCCTTTTTAGAGGTTTTGGTTAATTTCAAAAATAATACATTTTATCTTTCAGTCCATATATATTTAGTAAGTGTGGGTCACATGACAGACACTAAAGTAGATGCTGAGGATTTAACAGAAAATTAGACAAAGTTGCTACTCTCTAAAATGCCACTGTAGGTTAGTGGAAAGAGATAGATAAAAGCAAAATCTTAATATATAATTGAACAACGCTACAGCAAAAATCTTACGTGAAATTATAAAAAGAAGTGTTTACTGACGTATCAGGTAGACGTATCTATGGAACAGAGACTTGAAGGAGTTAGCCAGTCAAATCCTAGGAGAACAGGAAGAGGGTTCCAGCAAGACTCCTGGCTCTATGACACATTAAATTGTTTTCTTGCAACAATAAACAATTTAGTGTTGCTAGATCATAAAATACAAAGGAATGAGAGGCTGAGTAGAGGCTTAACACTCAGGCCAGTCCCATCATGAATGATTGTGCTTTGATTGCCATCTTAAACATGGCTAAGGAGAAAAGGGATAAACACTGGCATGATTTCAACCAGGAAACAACATGACCATAGGTTAATTCAAGTAATTTTTTTCAACATTTGTGGGTAGGATAGGTCAAGGATATGAGATATCAACTAAATAGCTATAAAAATAGTATAGGCCAGAAAGGGTGAGAGATCTTCAGAAAGTAATGTTTAAAATATATGTTGACTGGTACAGGAGCTAAAAGAAAAGAATGTGTCTAAGATGAAGTTCTGGCCTTAGCGAATAGATATATGCTCACAACACTGATTAAGATTCGAATCAAAGTACAGAAAATCTAGGTGCAAAGCAGATTGGGATTGAAACATGGAAATGGTAATAAATTCATTTTTTAAACAGTGTCGGTCTGAATTAACATTCCTGTGGATATTCGTGGTATGTCATTAGTTAGGTGGGTGTGAATTCAGCAGAGCTGGGAGCTGGAGACGTTGTGTGTCAAGGCACTTCATCTCTGGACAGCGATTTAGACAGGCACTAGCAATGATTACCTCTAGAAAGTCCTCTGATATAATTACTTTGGGTAACCAACATGCCATCTGATTGATATTTCATTTTTTATATGTTAATATATTCAACAAAGTTGCAGCCAAATTTTGTCTGTTAGTGATCCTTGCTCTTTTACATGTCATATTACTTATCTCTCATTTGAATATCTTTTTTGTTGATCTTATAGTTTACATCTAAGGAAGAAACTGCACTTCCTACATGGATCACTTAAATATGGCTAAATAGCACTGACAAACATTTTATTTTTTTTCTGAAACACAAAATTCTATTCTCTAAAGGCACAGTACATTTTATATTTTAATTGTTTTCTCTGTCTTTGACATTAATGGAATTATTTTTTAAAAAGCCAAATTAAGGGAGTTGGCATTAGCAATATTGTTTCTCACAAAATATGTTTACATTTCTTTTCCAAAGACAATCACATTTGGAGACAGTTGAGATTTAAAAAAATAATGCACCCATACAACATACATGTGTGTTTGTCTTATAGATATCTCAAACTTTTCAGGCAACTTTATAATCTAACACATACATATACACAAAGACACCCAAGCACACATATGCTCACACACACATACACATTTGTTTGTTACATATACAGATAGTTCCCAATTTACGGTGGTTCAACTTACAATTTTTTGACTTTACAATGAGTTTATTGGGAGTATTAAATGTGTTTTTTGACTTAAGGAATTTTCAATTTACCATGAGTTTTTTCATAACATAACCCCATTGTAAGCCCAGGAGCATCTGTAGTTTCCTTGTCAAATTTGACCATATTGCTCAGTGTTTGTTCTAGAAGTGAAACTTTTAGAGAAGATTGAGAAAACAGAAATGTAAAATCTTTTTGGAACAGTAAAAAGAGCCTTTTACACCTTAAAATTTTTATAATTATTGACATAGGAATACAAATTCACAGGATTTATTATTTGGAAATTATTGTAGGTTAAAAAATATAAGGTAGTTGTTATATCACTATACTATGAAACTTAGTAGCTACATCAAGGCTCAGCAAAGAAAAATGCTTAAAACAGTGTAAAACATTCATATAACAATATCACACAGTTTTTAAAGATAAGAATTTAATAGAAGAGTCGATATATGATATTTTTATGATATGAATAATACGACAATAAAAATAAGTATAGGAAATCAATTTTATAATACATTAACTTTTTAAATTTCTTGCTTATAAAATTATAGGAGATTTTTACTTATACTTCCATATATTTTCGATAATAAAAATATAATAATGTTATAAAAAAAGTGGAATATTATGAAATTGTTCTTGAATTCACTATTGGGCAATGCTCACCTCTGTCGTATCTTATCATAATGAAAAATAAGACAAGCAAAGAAATATTGTTGACAAAACTCCCTTATTTCACCTTTTACTTGATAATGCCAAGTTAAAATACATAACTGAAAAGCCTTTTTACCTATAGCACAGTATTATTAGTTTCCAGCAGTAGAACCATTAGTTTAATTTACATACCATTGGTATGGTTCACATGTAAAAAATCCTAAACTGGTGGAGGATAAGCTTGGTTCCAATATCACTTTATTAATGAGAAGAATAGGATTGAGCTAATAACTTCATGCTGGTGGAAGACATGTTTATCTATGCATAAATTAAGGATAACAATAACTCAGTGCTTGAACTTATTAATAAATAAATAAGAGTGTTTTCTTGGGGTGAGTCTCTGAAAATCTGATAATATTTGAGCCTGTGTGTTTTGCTGTAAGAGAAACTCTTCTCAATAGCAACAAAAGAAAAACAAATCTTATCCAATTTTTAGTATGAGCAAAAGAAACCAAACATATTTTCTGAATAATTTCCTCATCAAATTTGAAAGTAAAGAATAAGTAATAATTTTTGAGATAATTGTAGAAGTAGATCTGTATTTATATAATTGTTATTTTATCTCCTAGTATCTTTATACATATCTAGAAATAATGATATAAAATAAAATTAGAGTTATACCCAATTGTTAATTAATTATACAAAAAGAATTAATCTCTTTGGAATGAGCAACCAGGGTTCCGTGCACAGTATTGCAGGCTGTGTATTGTACAGCCATATGCAATGGCTTTATGGACAATATAAGGGCGCGTCACAAGTTCATGAAAAGATTCATATTATCTTTTGATTCTGTTTTTTAATGAACTTTTTGATGTACCCTCATATATAGTGAATAGATATGTAGAATAGCATGAACGAATTCATGGCTTTATGGACAATATAAGGGCGCGTCACAAGTTCATGAAAAGATTCATATTATCTTTTAATTCTGTTTTTTAATGAACTTTTTGATGTACCCTCATATATAGTGAATAGATATGTAGAATAGCATGAACGAATTTTAAAATTCACCTAGATATTTTGGGCAATAAACCAGAAAACTTATCTAAGTATTTCAGATATCAATTCCTTGGGTTATGCTACCTGTTCATTATCTTAATAATTTATTTCACTTTTGACAGCTACATATAACTTCTAAATTTAACTCCTGAAAGTAGGTTTTAAATATAGAGCAAAATTTTTAAATGATGCAGTTTTAGGATTTCAATATTGCTCCTGGGTTATACATGTGAAGTAATTATCATGATCTACTGACTAGTAGCCTTTTTCCTCCACCATATTTTTTCTCTCAGCATTAAGTTTTGAAATACATCTGTGTAAGAACTCATGTGTATGTGTGAGTGTGTACCATTTAAGACTGTAAGCATAAAGATGAAAAAACTTGGGGCTCTTGAAATAAAGTAGGTAATATGTACAAAACTTGCATGCAGAATACATGGATAATATAAAGCCAAAGATAGGTTAATTGGAAAATCAGGAATCAGCAATAATAATGTCTTTTTCTCAGGAGTGATTTGCTAATGAGGTTGCGCTCATATGGTTTTGTGTTTCCCTGGTAGGATGTGCTATCAGTTAATAACCACCTGAGAAGACTAGTATTAACATATTGTACATAAACCCTGATGATGTCTTTTTTAAAAATTTTTTAATTTTTTCTTCCTGCTGTGACACTAAATTAATTTCTTAAAATTTCTGAACAGTTGTTCTTTCTGCAAGTTGTCCTTCGTCTCTCATAGGACATTGCTTCTTACTTTAAATATAAAATAGAAATCAAGGAAGCACCTACAAATGAATGTCTCAGAGATCGTACAGAATCAAAGGAAACTACATACATTACAATGTAATTTATATTATATAAAGTAAACC
>NW_007738130.1:45753-46848 GCF_000696425.1 Galeopterus variegatus
ATATCAATTCCTTGGGTTATGCTACCTGTTCATTATCTTAATAATTTATTTCACTTTTGACTGCTACATATAACTTCTAAATTTAACTCCTGAAAGTAGGTTTTAAATATAGAGCAAAATATAGAGCAGTTTTAGGATTTCAATATTGCTCCTGGGTTATACATGTGAAGTAATTTTCATGATCTACTGACTAGTAGCCTTTTTCCTCCACCATATTTTTTCTCTCAGCATTAAGTTTTGAAATACATCTGTGTAAGAACTCATGTGTACGTGTGAGTGTGTACCATTTAAGACTGTAAGCATAAAGACGAAAAATCTTGGGGCTCTTGAAATAAAGTAGGTAATATGTACAAAACATGCACACAGAATACATGGATAATATAAAGCCAAAGATAGGTTAATTGGAAAATCAGGAATCAGCAATAATAATGTCTTTTTCTCAGGAGTGATTTGCTAATGAGGTTGCGCTCATATGGTTTTGTGTTTCCCTGGTAGGATGTGCTATCAGTTAATAACCACCTGAGAAGACTAGTATTAACATATTGTACATAAACCCTGATGATGTCTTTTTTAAAAATTTTTTAATTTTTTCTTCCTGCTGTGACACTAAATTAATTTCTTAAAATTTCTGAACAGTTGTTCTTTCTGTAAGTTGTCCTTCGTCTCTCATAGGACATTGCTTCTTACTTTAAATATAAAATAGAAATCAAGGAAGCACCTACAAATGAATGTCTCAGAGAGCGTACAGAATCAAAGGAAACTACATACATTACAATGTAATTTATATTATATAAAGTAAACCTCTGTGATCCCTTTGGGTGACTACAGATAAAGTGCACATAAGTAGAAGTTCATCATATTTATTAAAAAATGGAAAAATAGTTGTTAGAAATATGGCTTATAGATATTGGTTATATGAAATAATTTATTTATTTCATTATCTTTTGAGAATATTATTATTGTTGTTGTTGTTATTATTATTATTGTTATTATTGAGAAGAAATAGGAAAATCCCATATACTGATTACATAGGAAGACAGAAAAAATATATTTATATGTTACAATGCTATCACTCGCATTGAGAAGAATCTCCAG
>NW_007738131.1:0-400 GCF_000696425.1 Galeopterus variegatus
ATACTCACCTAAAATTTCTGTTCATGTGATTACAAAGAGTCTCACCCCCTACCAGACTCTTTTCCATGATCTTTCTCTGTGTTTTCCTCAAACGGCATTCCTTCTGGGATTTTCACTTGGCAGCAACAGTCATAAATAAGAGAATTATTCTTATTTGATTTTTATTTGAGTACAAGTGCTTAATTTTTCTCTTCATAGTCTTAAAATAATAGCAGTATTGAATGCCACCTGACTGAGAATTGTTGGGAAGGTCAGGGAATGTTTTGGTTTGTCAGCCAACTCATGTTAGTTCCAAGTAATTCACTTTGGTGTCTACTAACTTGAGCCTAGAAAAACTAAATAAATTTGAATTCTTGAACCCATAAACTATGGAAGGCACTAGAAGTATAAAAATGCTTCA
>NW_007738131.1:703-2887 GCF_000696425.1 Galeopterus variegatus
ATAAATTTGAATTCTTGAACCCATAAACTATGGAAGGCACTAGAAGTATAAAAATGCTTCATAGCACCCCCAGTGGGTTGGAAATTTCAAGTTACAAGTTTGAAGATCTTTAAAATTAAGAAATGTCCAAAGAAATGAAATCAACTTGCACTACACATTTACACCCTTTTCTAATGTGATGTAGCTATTAATACAAGAAAGTGAAAACACTTCAATAAAATCAAATCACTCTGCTGCATAAAGCAATGGAAAAATAACAGTAAAAAGTCAAAGAATAAAAGCACAAATACATGCCACAACTAATTGTGACAGTCATTTATAATATCAATCATTCCTAGTTTTCAAGTTTGTCTAAAGCTATCATTCTTATATATTTTTTTCTTCAGATATATCTGTCAGATTCATGGTATGTAATACTTTAATGTAAAATCTCTTTATATCTACTGCAGTATCTGTCATTATTTTCTCTGAGACTTTATTAAAGAAGAAATGCATATCTGGGTTCAAAACTCCATCTAAAATATTTCAAGCAACAAATAAAGATGTTTAATGCAAAACCAAAAGATAATGCCAACACTACATTTTAAATTACCTTCTGTTGGGCCGGCCTGGTGGCACACTGGAGAGTGCACCGCCTGGGAGCGCAGCGGCGCTCCCGCTGAGGGTTCGGATTCTATGTGGAGACCGGTTCCCACTCACTGGCTGAGCGCGGTGCAGGCGCAATACTGAGGGTTGCGATCCCGTTGCCGGTCCCTGGTACGGGCGCAACACCAAGGGTTGCGATCCCGTTACCGGTCAGTAAAAAAGACAAAAAGGAAAAAATAATAATAAATTACCTTCTGTTATACATTGAATTGTGTTCTCCAGAAAAAGTTATGTTAAAAGTTATGTTAAAGTTCAAATCCACGGTACATCAGAATGTGGCCTTATTTGGAAATAGGGTCTTTACAGAGGTATTCAGGTTAAAATGAGGTCACGAGGGTGGACTAAATTCTAATATGACTGATGGCCTTAGAAAAAGAGGGAAATTTGGACACAGAAGCAGACATGCACAGAGAGGAGACCATGTGAAGGGACACAGAGAGAATGCCATGTGAAAATAGAGGATTGAAGTAATGCAACAACAGACAAGTAATGCCAGAGATTGCTAGAAAACCACTGGAAGCTGAGAAGAGGCAAGGAAGGATTCCCTACAGGGTTCAGAGGGAACAGAGCTCTGCTGACCCTTGACTTTAGACTTCTAGCCTCTAGAACTACCACACAATAAATTTCTGTTGTTCTAAGCTACCCAGTTAGTGGTACTTTGTCACAGAAGCTGTAGAAAACTCATATGCTTCCCATTATAAAGCTAGTGTCACAGCCCAGAAATAAATCTATGCATTTACAGTCAGATGAATTTTGACAAAGGTGCCAAGAACCCACAATGGAGAAAGGACGGTCACTTCAATAAACGATACTGGGAAAACTTCATATCTACATGCAGAAGATTGAAATTAGGCCCTTATCTCCTGCCACATACAAAAATAAAGTTAAAATGATTGAAGACTTAAAGGTAAGACCTGAACCTGTAATACTACTAGTAGAAAACACAGGGGGAAACTTCATGACATCGGTCTGGGAAATGATTTTTGGGGTATAATACCAAAAACACAGGCAACAAAAGCAAAAATAGACAAATAGACAAACTAAAAAGCTTCTGCACAGCAAATAATTAACAGAGCAAAGAGATAAACTACAGAAGGGGAGAAAATATTTGCAAACCATATGTCTTAATCCATTTTCTGTTGCTATAACAGAATACCACAGCCAGGGTAATTTATAAAGAAAAGAAGTTTATTTAGCTCATGGTTCTGGATGCCAGGAAGTCCAGGAGCATAGCACTGGCATCTAGTGAGGACCTTCCTCCTGTGTCATAACAGGGAGTCATCACATGGTGAGAGGGAAAAAGCAAGAGAGCCAGAAAGAGCTCGATTTTATAACAAAGCTACTCCTGCAGTACAAACCCACTCCCATGTTAGAGACATTAATCCATTCATGAGGGTAGAGCCCTCATTAATCCATTAATCCATTCATGAGATCAGAGAGCTTAAATCTACAACATGTGAACTTTTGGGGGACACATTCAAACCAAAGCACCATATATCTGATGAGGGATTAATATTCTAAATATATAAGGAACTCCAA
>NW_007738131.1:3923-6816 GCF_000696425.1 Galeopterus variegatus
CAAACCAAAGCACCATATATCTGATGAGGGATTAATATTCTAAATATATAAGGAACTCCAAAAACACAATAGCAAGAAAACAAATAACTCTGTTAAAAAATGGACAAAGGACCTGAATACATGTTTCTTAAAAGAAGACATACAAATAGCTAACATGTATTTAAAAAATGCTCAACAACGTCACTTATCAACAGGGAAATGTAAATTAAAACCACTGTGAGATATCACCTCACACCTGTTAGTGTGGCTATTATCAAAAAGACAAAGTGACAGGTGCTAGTGAGGATGTGAAGAAAAGGGAACCCTTATACACTGCTGGTGGGAATGTAAATTAGTACAATGATGACAAAAAATAGTATGGAGTTTCCCCAAATAATTAAAAAGAGAACTACCATACGATCCAGCAATCCCACTGCTGGGTATACACCCAAAGGAAACGAAACCAGCATGTTGAAGAAATATCTGCACTCTCACGGTGATTGCAGCTCTATTCACAATAGCCAAGACATGGAATCAACCTAAGAGTCCACCAGCAAATGAATGATAAGGAAAAGGTGGTATACGCACACAATAGGATACTATTCAGCTTTGAAAAATAAAAGAAAATCTGTTATTTGTGACAACATGGATAACCTGGAAGACATTATTTATGTTCATTTAAATGAGCCATGCACAGAAAGACAAATACCGTATGATCTCACTTACATATGAAACTTAAAAACGTTTACCTTATAGTGGTGGAGAGTAGAATGGGGTGTACCAGGAGCTGGGGCAGTGGGCAGGAGAAAGGTAGTGGTCAAAAGACATAAAATTTCAGTCAGATAGGAGGAATAAGTTCAAGAAAGAAAGAAATCCAGTGTCCTTGGTGTCAGTAATTTCCTATAAAGCAGTCTTATTTTTTCAGGAAATTGTATACCATTTCCCTATAGCAAAATCTTAAGGTGGAGGCAGAGAAAAAAAGAGATAGAAATGTCACAAAACCTGAAAATTATATAATATTCACTTAGGAAAATATTAATTTTATAGTTAAGTACAAAGACGGAACAGTTAAGATATACGAGTCTTGAAACTAAGCTATCATATACATAAAGTTCAGACAGATCCAAAATATAGAATATTATTGTCAAGATATGGTAAGGAGTTTTAAACCTTAAAGTTATCACAAGTTCAAGTTGCCAAGGAAGATTAAGACCTAGGTCATCCATAGGTAGAGAGACTTTTTTTTTCTCTTTTAGAATCATATTATAGATATATTTTAAAAAATTAAGAAATTCCAATGAATACGCAGGTATACAAAATGTCCTACAGAGGCTAACAAAACTGGCTGCAAAAACTTTACCACTTCAAATAGACTGTTACCAGTCATTTCATAGAGGAGGGAAATTGCCCATCCTTTTCTTTCAAAATAAATTTTACATGTTAGCATAACCCTCCTCCCACTTCCTTACAATTTTCATGTTTGTAATAAGTATAAGGATGTTCAAGGAGTCTGCTTGCATGCCAAATGATAAAAACAAAGCTGGTGTGGGAACTATCATGCAAGGATTTAACTCAGGCTATCACAAGTCAAGGTCACGCTTGATCTCAGCTCCCAGAGGTGCTAACAGGCAACTTTCAATGGATTCAAATTATGGGCCAGATCATTAAACGAGCTGACTGACTCGTTCATTCTTGCTATTAATAAAGAACTCATCTTGGAGATTTTCCGCACGGCTGTATGGATAACCTGAATTTATGTGGACCTCAGCAGTTCAAAGCCTGAATTCATTTTCTTGAAACAAGCAGAATCTGAAGTTTATTAGCATGGAAAAAGAGTCCTCTTTTCATTAGATTATTATGAAGTGCTGTCCATTACATAATATGCCACGCATGTGGAACCTTTAGAATAAAAATTGTGATTGCCACTCAATGGGGAAGTATTTCTAAGATGTGACAGATTTTATAACTGTGAAGAAGGGAATATCTGCCTGTCTAGGTCTCTTAGCCTTTCAAACATGCTCTTTAAATTAAAATTATAGCACATAGAAAACTTCATTACCTGTTTCAGTGGTAGATAATTGTTTCTCTTCTCTGAATATGTGCCCTTTTCAGGAAAAGTATTTTGGACTATGCAGAGCTGAACAAGTGGTAAATGGGGTTCCTTTGCTTTTCTGTTGGATGTCCCAAGGCAATTACCTATATGTTACTATAAATTAGGCACAAGAAACATTGACCTACATTTTAATTAAGTCTTAAGTAATTTTTTACTTATCTTTTTAATAAATACAAATGGGGTTAAGTGATTTAGTTTTTCCTGCCAAATTTTATTTAAAAGACTGAAGTAATCAATGGCAATGAAATAAAATCAATTTCATTGAAATGAAATTGCTAAGTTTAAAAGAAATGATAAAAGATTGGTTCACAGTACTTAAAATTGTTTAAAAATTGAAAATGACTCAAGGGTTCATGGTCTTTTTTTAATACTCTCATTTATTCGTTTTTAATCCATTTATTAAGCAATTATTCTTCTGAGTTTTAGTCATGACTCACTCAATGGTGGTGCAAAGATAATCAGCGTCCATCCTCAAATAACTCACTGTTTAATAGTGCAAACAAATTGGAGAAATTGGAATTAGTGGACTGAGCATTTCTGCATGGCTTTTTCCTGCCTAAAATGACCAAAACAAAGTTACGTTAGCAAAAAAATTTATAAGACAAAGTAAATACAAGAAGGTAAGTGGTAGTAGTGAGCCAGATACGTAAGAAGAGAGATAGAAGAAAAAACATCAAGAGGCTGTACTTTGAAGGTAGCTGTATTAGTTTGGTAAGACTGCCATTACAAAATAGCACAGGCTGGGCCGGCCCGGTGGCGCACTGCTACAGTGCACCGCTTGGGAGCGCGGTGGCGCTCCCG
>NW_007738131.1:7114-19991 GCF_000696425.1 Galeopterus variegatus
CGCGACACTGAGGGTTGCGATCCGTTGCCGGACACGAAAAAAGACAAAAAAAAAAAAATAGCACAGGCTGAGTAGTGCAAACAAATGAAATTTATTTTCTCACAGTCCTAGAGGCTGCAAGTCCAAGATCAAGGTATCAGCAGGTTTAGTTACTCCTGAGGCCTCTCTCCTTCACTTATAGATGGCTGCCTTCTGGCTGTGTCCTCACGGCCTGTTTTAGTCAGTTCGGACTGCTACATCAAAAAAACATAAACTAGGTGGCTTACAAATAACAAAAATTTATTTCTCACAGTTCTGGAGGCTGGAAGTCCCAGATCAGGGTGCCAGCATAGTTGGGTTCTGGTCAAGGCCTTCTTCCAGATTGCAAACTGCCAATATCTCATTGTATCCTCACATGGCAGAGATCAGAGAGGGGAAGCAAGCTCTCTCATGACTCTTACAAGGGCACTAATCCCAGTAATGAGGGCTTCACTCTTATGATCTCATGTAATCCCAATTACATACCAGCAGCTCCTCTCCTGATTTTATCACATTGGCAGTATAGTTTCAACATACAAATTTGGGGGTAGATACAAACATTCAGTCCACAGTATTTCCTTTTATCTGTGTGCACATACTGGTGTGTCTTCTTCTTTTTATAAGGTCACCAGTCATATTAAATTAGGGTCCCACCCTTATGACATCATTTAACTTCAATTACCTTTTAAAAGACCCTATCTCCAAATACAGTCACCTTCTGAGGCTCTGGAAATTAGGACTTCAACATATGAACTGGGGGAAAACAATTCAGATCATAATAGTAGGACAGTACAGGGACCTCTAAGGCCAGAGTCAGAAGGCATAACTAATAGGGTTAGGGTTTGTCCGGAGGCATAGCATCCCTTTTCCCTCTGCAATCAGTTGCATAGTGAGTTATTAAGCAGCTGCAAACAAGCTAATGAAGGAGTGCAGGTGCTAAGATCAAAGAGGCCATGATACTACAATGCTATGACCTCCAAAAGGAACATGGAAGCCCCATTCCCAGAGAGCAAGCTTATGATAACCAGGCGAATAGTAGAATATACATAAAGAGTGAATCAATGCACTAAGATATTAAGCCAATAAATTCTTCCAGAAGTCTTTGCAAACATACATAGAAATGTAATATTTGGAAGGACAATTACATGTGATGCAAGTTACATTCAGAAGGTTCAACATCTAACAGGAGCTCTAGAAAGAACTGGGGGGAAAAGTACAGGGAAGAAATTCCTAGAGCAAGAATTTTTTTTAAATCCCAGAAATGACAAATGGAAGAATTAAGTTTAAAAGGGTCTACTGAGTTCTAAAGAGAATGCAAATAAACCAATCTACAACCAGGCACATTGTGGTGACATCTTAAAATCTCAAGGATAAATACACATTTCTTAAAACCCTCTGGAAAAACAGAAAAAGAATAATCAGATCATATTAAATTTAAGGATGACTGTAAAATACAGGATGCCCAGTTAATATATAAATTTCAGATAAACAATGGATGTTTTATTATTATAAGTATGTCCCAAATTGCATATTGCATGAGATATACTTTAAGAGTATTCATTGTTTCTCTGAAATTCAAATTTAACTGGGTGGCCTATATAATTATTTGCTAAATCTGGCAACCTTAATTAGATTCCTTATCCGCAAGATAAAACTGGATTCATATTGTCAATGTTATTACTATAGAATTTTATGTCCAGCCAAATGATCTTTCAGAAAAGTTAATCCTACAAAAAAATCAGACAAAAAGATTGCTAAAGGATATACGTAGCAAAATAGTTAAATCTAAATATTAGTAAGTAAAAACAATAATAATTTAGAGTTAAAAATCACAATGCTATTAACGTAGGAGGTAGATGAAGAGTTTGGGAAGGAAATAAGGAACAGAAGAGCATGTTAAGTTTCTCTCTTTTTGATGGGGAGGGTATAAGAGATTCTAAATATGAATAGAAAATATGCAAATATATACTAAAAATATATTTTAACGTTTAAATATTTAGAAATGATATTTTTTTAATTTTTCTAAAATATTAATTCTATTATAAGTCCTACTCTCCCCCACACTTAGGTCCCACTGGCCTCTTTTCAGTTCCTTAAGTGACCAGGCAACCTGCCATGTGGGGTTTAGCCCTTGCTCTTCTGTCAGTCTGGAATGCTCCCCCCAGACATCTACACTCTTATCTCCTTCAGCATTCTCTTAACAGATCACCTCCTGAGTGGGTCTTCCCAACCACCTTAAGTAAAATTACAACATGGACTGGCATTCCCTCTCTTTCCCTTTCCCAAATTTAAATCTTTCCTTATCACTTATCATTGACTAGCATAGTGTGTAGTACATAATCTAAGCTTCATGAGGGCTAGCACATAGTAACCACGGGATAAATATTTGTTCAATGGATTATTGAAATAGATCAATAGAATTTAATCAACCACTAAATCAGGGCACAGTGGTTAGAGTGTGGGTGTGGTAAGAGAAAAAGAGGATCCAAAAATAACTGGCCAGATAACTAGATATTTTGAGGAGAATCAAGTATGGGAGGAACAATAATAAATTCAGTCTCCAGGTAAATATGTCTAATATACAGATGGAGATGTAATTCTCAAGTAACTAAAATGTACGATGCTGGAAATTTGGGATTAGGTATCAAACACAGGTGACAGATTAAAACATAGATGAGATAATATTGCCCAATGAGTGCTCATAGAAGGAAAAGAGGGCTAAGGATAACATGTGGAGCCAACAATCTTTATTAGTTATGGTAGAGAGGATCAAGGACCATCAGAGTGATCAAAGTCAGAAGGACAATTTAAGACAGTGGTGTTATGGTACAAATGAGGGTGAAGTTTCTAGGAGGAAGACTCACTGCCAAAGTTTGCCACAAACTCAAGAAAGATGAAGAGTGCAATTACAGGTCACTAGTAACTTTAATATAATTGGGTGATTGTTTGCAAAAATGGTTCTGATCCTCTGCCCCTTCCCTTTGCAATATGACTTGCACCCCCTCTCATCAAGGTGTCTGTTTTCCCATCTCTTGAATTTGGCTGATCTTGTGACTTGTGCTGGAAGCAACAGTGTGCCATTTCCACCCTGAGGCCTCCACTTCCACGCATTCTCTTGGAATTCCTCCTACCAGACCCATAACTGACTGCAGACACATTCCTGAGCCCAGCTGAGGCTAGAAGAATCATCCAGATTGCTCTGTAGATTTATGAACAATAATAAATGCTTATTATTTTAAGCCACTGAATTCTACAGTGGCTTGTTACACAGTAATAACTCACTGATATAAAGAGTTAAAGTAGAGCTAGTCACTGAAAAAGAATGCCCTGGGCTAATGGATTATAGTTTTAAGGAAGCAGAGATAGCAGCTATAAAGTACTCTTAGAAAACTTCTGTGTGAAGGCAAGATAAAAGCTAAAGTCAAAGGAAAGATTTATATTTAATTGATGAGTTTTGATCAGTGTTTATTCACAGGCTGTAAGAAAGAAACTGATGGATAATGAAAAGTTCTGGATAAAAGAGAAAGCTACAGAGATGATGTTAAAAAGTGCCTTGGAGGAGATGAGAAGAGATAAAACCTAGAACACAGCAAACCGATTGGCCTTGGAAGGCAGAAGGGACTCCTTGTCAGGGCTAGAGAATGAGGAAAAGGGCTTTAAGTGGAAGGACATTAAGCGCAAACAAGTCTGTGGATGGATGAGGGAGTTGAGAAAGGTCATGGCTGATAGCCTTTATTTTATCCTATTTTTTTCTCAAAAAAAAGAAAAAAAAAAAAATCCAAGGGGCAAAATCTCCTTCTGCAAGAAAGAGAAAAAAAAAAAAAACATCCAAGGGGCAAGATCTCCTTCTGCAAGAAAGAGCAGTGATGAACTGGGGGGGCTTAAAGCAGGGTTTCTCAGCCGAAAAAAAAAAAAATCCAAGGGGCAAAATCTCCTTCTGCAAGAAAGAGCAGTGATGAACTGGGGGGGCTTAAAGCAGGGTTTCTCAGCCTTGACACTACTGACATTTTGGGATATATGATTCTTTGTTGTGAGAAGTTGTCTTAAACATTGTAGAATATTTAGCAGCACCCCTGGCCTCTGCATGCTCCATGCCGGTAGCAACCCTCTTAGTTGTTTCAACTAAAAATGTCTCCACGCATTGCCAAATGTTCCCTGGGATAAAATCACCCCCAGTTGAGAACCACTGGTTGAACTGGTAGAGGGAATGGAAGTGTGAGATAATCCAGAAAAAAACTGCAAATATCTGGGGAGTCACAATCAGTTCCTAAATGATCAGCCTTAAATAGATTAAGAATATATTCTGCAACATTTTCAAAAATACCTCATGTCACTAGAAAAATCTCAAATTTTAGTGCTGTTTCCATGGTCAACAAAGATGTTCTTGCTAAATTTTCTCCTCTGTGCTCAAGAGCTGAACCACAGTTTTGCTAAAGAGAGAAGACTTATAGCAAATACTTGGAATGAAATTAAGTCGTCTCCAAAAATAAAATGCAATTTCCCCTATTTAACCTTCTCCCTTCATTTTACCTGTCAATTCCCAATGCTTTGTTCTTTATACCCGATAATGAATCAAGTTTTTGTATCCCAAGTTTCTTATTAAGACTCCTTTTAGCTCAACCCTAAGAAAGTCCCTCCAGAGCAGTGCAATCAGGTGTGATTTGTAAGAGGTAGAACTGTGGCTTCTGGAACCTTTTCCAACAGCTTGCATGCAAGGTGACAGGTCTGAATATTAAACAAGGGAAAGGAAGGTGATACCTGCACACATTGCTGTAAATTGTGTCTTCATTCATAAAACCACTTTACTTAGTTGTAATTACTCTGCTACCCATTCATGCAGGTGAAACATCCAGGAAACAAACTTGATTGGTGAATAAACTCAAATTAAATGATGGGGATAGAGGCAGGCATGTGAAAACTGAGAGGAGGCACTCAGTATGCAAATCCTCAAGTCTGTATATACATCCATTTACAGCTCCTGCCTTGAAATAAATTGTAGAGCAGTAAAAGCTACTGACTTTCCTCTCCGTTCTGATTTTGAAATCCGGGGTGGCAGAAGGATGGGAGTCGGTTCCCAGCAGAATTACAGAGCTCAATAGTGTAACTGTCAAAATCTCTTTTAAAGGAAGGCAAGCTATCTGCATTATCTGTGTTGGGAAAAGTCTTCTTTGTTGATAGTGCCTATTCGCAGAATTGGCATTTAACAAATATGTTAATTAAAGCTCTAGACTACATGCTATAATGTTTGCCATGCATTTTGTGACAAGTCCTATTGTGTTTTTATGTTAATATTATTCTTCAGCAGATAATATTGTTTCTCATTCAGTCAAATCAAAATGTTGAATCTAGGCACAGCATGTAAGTGAAAGAAAACCAGGGCTTTTCCCTGCTTGACTCTGTTTGATTCTGATGGGGCCAACCACTACAGAAGTAAAAGTATTTTATCTCAAGCAAGCATGACCTCTCATTGAGTATCTTTTACTGAGAGAAAAGAAAAAAAGGAAAGGAAAGAATAGAAAGGAAAAGAGGGAAAAATACGTACTTGTTTTATTATTCTGGGGGGCAAAAATTAAATTCTTAGCTACATTCACTCTGAATTGAGATTCTACTCCAGGGACAATTTCCACTTGTTATGTAATGTGTATGCATTTTTCATCTAACATAGCACAGGCTCATACAACACGAGATTAAGATAAATTGAGGTCTTTCTCTTTCCTTCCTAATTTACTACCTTATTCCATATACAAAGAACCTGCTTGAATATGAGAGAGTTGACCTAAATTCCATTTTATCAAGAAGGTTGCCTGAAGTTTACAATGTGAAAATAAAGGGGGGAGTGGGAGAGGAAGCATGCATTTGATTTCCCAAAGTTCAAATCTAGGAAATATTAGCATAAGCACTTTGATGATCATGACAGGAAGTGTAGAGAATTAATCTCTAAAGCAATCAGAATTCAGATCTTCTACAGCTTTATAGATCAGAATGGCCTATTTTAATTAATTATTCCAGATACAAAGAGACAGCTGCTTTACATAGAAGATTGGTACTGTTATCTGTTTTCGGGACTAGGTTACCTTGAGTAAATTGCTCTCAAAACCTGACTTCCTATGTGATTTTTTGAGTGATCTTTAAATTAGAGAAAAAGCTATGCAGCCCTGCCAGCAGACAACATAACAACATAAATAAGAGTTACACTGCCTGGGTTTGAATTCTAGTTCCATTGCTCATTAGCTGTTTGATATTGGCCAAGTGAGTTAACGCCTTTGTGCCTCAGTTTTTTCACCTATAAAATGTAGACAAGCATACTACATTAATAAATAATCTAGACTAATCTATTATTACTTGGATAGCTATTATTATTGTTGTATATCTATGATTATTTGTAATGGAACATAAGGACTTATATATTTCACAGATTAGTACAGAAAGACATCATATTGTGGAAACTCAATTTTCTAGTTCCTAAAGAAGTAACTATCATCCATATCATTTCATATTGCTTGTCTGCTTCATTCTGTCTTATCAGCATATTTATGAATATAAAAATTAAATAAAATAATTAAAACAATAACTAATAATTGTTAATACTTGCTATGGGTTAAATGTGTCCTTCAAAAGTTCACATATTGGAAACTTAATCCCCATTGTAACAGGGTTAAGAGTGTGGGAAATTCAATTACTGTATTTGAAAGGTGGGGTCTTTAAGAGGTGATTAGATTGTGTGGACTGTGCCCTAATGAAATGATTGATCCATTCATGGAATAATGAGTTGATGGTTTAATGGGTGGTCATGGGTTTGGTCCTAATGGCTTTAAAAGAAGAGCAATTGAGGAGGTCAGCTCTCTTGCTCGGCCCATTCTCACCATGTGACACCCTGCATCCCTGTACAGAAAGCTCTCATCAGATGTGTTCCCTGGACCTTGGACTTCAGAGCCTCCAAAACTGTACTAAGTAAACTTCTTTTCTTTACATATTACTCAGTTTCAGGTATTCTGTTATAAGCAACAGAAACAGACTAATATGTTACTTACTGATCCCTTACCAAGAGACTTACACTGTTCAAAATGCTTTTTCAGATGTTATCTTATTTAATGTCCACAATAAACAAACTTAGGAAGTTGGTGCTCTTATTATATTTCCATTTTACAGGTAAGAAAATGGAGACATAAGAAATTTGCTGAAAGTCAGACAATCAGGGTGGCAGAGTGGAGATTCCAGCCCAGGAAGTCAGGTACCCACTGAGTTGCCCCTGATCAGTATTTTGGAGTCTGAAGTTCCCAGCTTAAGAAATATTACCTATTGTTGTTGTGATTTATTGGCCATATATTTTTAATTGACTGGTTTGACATGTGATAGAGATGTAAATATTTGCTGAGGATTGGTGACTAAATGAACGAATGAATGAACAAATGAATGATAATATATAGAAATGTAATCAAATGAGGAAGTACCTTTAGCTTCTGTGAATCTTAGGAAGACTGGATAAAGAATCATTTTTGCAGACATTCTAACCATTAGCTTTTGTTTGCCTCCAAAGCTATATCTTCAGTACAGTTAACAGTGGTGTATTCTTCTTTTAAGGTGGCACCACTTTACATATTAGTGAAGTTCATTGTTGTGAACTAAAAGCCACCACTGGGAAAATATTTTTCCCAAACTTCCAGAACCAGAAACAGGTAAAAAAAAAAAAAAAAAAAAAAAAAAATACTAACTCAATGGACAATATTTCTAAATAGGAATTGGCATTTAATAACTTCCCTGGATTTTTTTTTAAACGTTAGAAACAAAAATCATTATCAAGTTACAAAACATGATAAAGAATAAAAAAATCTATGAATGTCTAAAAATGTAGTTTTATCCAGCAGTTTCAGCCATCATTAGCCAAACTATCTTCATACTTTCAGAAGCTAAACCATGTCTAATGGTATCCTCACTAATAGCAGAAAGACATTTGAGTAAATTCATTTTTTAAAGGATCATTGAGCGCCTTAGCTAGTTAAGCCGGAAGCCCATGGTAATCAGAGAGAGGCATCGCTTGCCTTCTCCTATGGTTTCTTCATTAGCAGTGGTAATAACAACAATAGTTAGTTCATAACTAGTTCATTGTTAAGATGATCCCTGGGGTGCCCTTATACACTCTATTTAATTTTGGCTTCCGGTTCAGTCAGTTTATTCTGCAAGCCAATTGCCTCCTTGCTATTCCCAGCTCTCCAGAGTTTGCCTAACTTATGGAAATCAAGCTGTTTTCTTTCTGCTTCATGCATCACTGATAACAACAGCCAAGTAGCTGAACACAGAATTTGGTCTTCAGCACTCAGGCTATGTGAGCATCTGAAAATATACAAGTTTATTTTTTAAAAAAATGAAAGTCAGAATTCAGTATTTTGGTTTAAAAGATGTTAAAAGAACAATCTTACCCCTGGTCTTCAGCGCTCAGGCTATGTGAGCATCTGAAAATATACAAGTTTATTTTTTTAAAAAATGAAAGTCAGAATTCAGTATTTTGGTTTAAAAGATGTTAAAAGAACAATCTTACCCACTTCTATCCCATTTCAATATATTTGTATTTTAATATGTGCATTAGATTTTGTTGCTTTGTGACGAGATCGTTGTTCCTATGTCATTTTGAAATATTTGGTAAGCCCTAATTATGGTAGTTTAACTTTGGTACCTCACAATCTGTCTTATACATTCTTTACCCACTGTCACTCCTAACACTGCCACACACGGCACCAAGATTACTGCTTCATACACAGTAGGCTTCTAATAAATGCTCATTAACGAAGAGCAGCTAAACAACACAGTACATGGCTCACACTATTTAACAAACATGTGTACACTAAGAAACCTACATACAATTCTACCACTTTCAATATTCAGATTTACCACTCCCAAACAATGACACCAGATAGTCTTATTCATACAGTTCTTGGACAGTGCAAATTAGTTCAGATTTCCATTGATTTAGTTTCCAGACTAGACACATAGATAACAGTAATGCAATTTCTGTCGTAATTCCCTCCCTGAATCTATTCACCTTCTGTGTATATTATTCTAAATAGATTGCATGAAAAATGAAATGAAAAGAAGAGGTAAGTCTTTTGAATAATTACAGAATAAAATGGAGTATTGTTTTTATGCTTGAATGGTCCAAGTTAGTTGTATACATTAATTTATTGTATTGATAACCAATACAAACTCCATTTTATTTCTGCCCACAGAATAAATACTGGGAAATAAAATAGTCTAATCCCTGCCTATTGCAATTGATGTCAAAATTTTAGAACAAGTCTTCTGCTTAAAACTTTTTAATGATTATGGAAATTATCCTATAAAGTTGGAGGGAAGTCAAAATCCCTAACCAGAGAAACCAGTGATTTGCCAATATGTTGCTATTAAAATGAATAGACGTAAATGTTCTTTTGGCATTTCTTTTCATAAAGAAAGTTTTATAATGCTACTCTCACCCTCTTAGAACATAAAGGGATTTCAAACTTTACAAAGGAGACTATGGAAGCCACAGACTCCTCAGCTTTTTTTAGCAATTCAATTTCCTCCTGTCTTGATTCTATTAGACTAACACAAATTATAACAAAAACTTAATAAAGTGGACAGTTAAGTGGATTTAATCTATTCTCTTCGGAATAAATAAGATTAACAAGATAAGATGCAGATTTGAAAAATATTTTAACTGATAAGATAAATCAGAAATCAAAAAGATCCCTGAAACTACACTGTCAGATAATTAAGGGAAATAATTTTAAGATGAAAATAAATGGTAACAAGCAATATAGGAGTGATTTCTTTCTCCAAGAAATAATTAACCTTTGGAAGGCTTTCCATCAATACAGGCTTTGTCAGTTAGCAGAGTCAGACACGTTCCTGAAAAGCAAATAACAGGAAGCAAATCTTGGTTGTATTCAGCCTCTAGGGAAAAGAGACTTCCCAAGTTTTTCTTTCCATTTTTGAAATCTGAAATTTCTTTTTTTTTTTTTGGTTATTATTTCTTATTTATCATTCTATGGATTAATGCAGTACACTAAAATCATCAAAACAAATATCTAGCACCTGGAGAATGTATAGCAGTGCTAACAAGTAGTAGCAGAAATAACTCTCCATTACACAACTGGCAGAGAGCAGATCTTAAGTACGGTGAGCATGGGAAGAAAAAGAAACAACTTTATAGTTCTTGAGAGGCTTTTTCAAGTCATCCTTGAAAATAGTCTAACAGAGATTAAGAGTGATTTTCTCTGGTTGTGAAATCAGAGGATTAGCACATTTCTGGAAAAGAATAAATGCCCAATAGATAGATGATAGATATTAGAATAGAATCTGATAGAATAAAATAAAATTCAAATTCACCCCTCTGGGACAAATCTGGCATCAGTTAATAATATTCCAAAGCATGCATTTATTTAATTTATTTATTATTTATTTATTTATTTATTTATTTATTTATTTTACATTCTAAGATGTTGTTGCAGACCAGTTGGGGGGAGGGGGAGAGGAGAACAGGGAGGGGGTGGAAGGAGGGAGGGGAGGCATGGTCGAGGCCCATGGCACCCTCCTCTTTCTGACAGGGGAGCCCAGGAGGCTTCCAGTGGCAGTTCAGTCGTGGCTGGGCTGGATGTAGACTTTTGGAGGGCATGGCTGAGGGCATTTTTTTTTTTTTTTTATCTAAGAAAAAGTGTCTTTTTATTAATCAATGTACTAATCATTTTGTTAACCATGGTTAAGATTCGTTTGGGATTCAAGTTAAAATATCATCGCTTTTTAGGAATAACTCTGTATTAATTTTGAACAACATTATCTATGAATAAGCCAACATTATCATCTATGTTTATATATCTCATTTATGGGAAGGAAAGCAATGAGCCAACTATTCTTAAAAAAAAAATTGGCCTTGGACTTCCAAACATACTTCTTTAGGTATTAAAGGAGCAATTGTGACAACCTGGTGCCTTGGATTGAATGTCCCCCCAAAACTTAATCCTCACTGTAACTGCTGAGGGTGGGAAGTCCTATTATGGTAATTGAAATGCGGAGCCCTGAAGAGGTGATTAAGTCGATGGTTTAATGGTGGTCATGGGTGTGGTTCTGAGGGCTTTAAAAGGAGAGCACATGAGGAGCTATGTCTCTCTCTCTGCTCTGACATTTTCTGCCATGAGACCCCTGAATTACTTAAAGCCACCACCAAAGAAGACCCTGACCAAATGCATTCCCTGGACTTTGGATTTCCCAGCCTCTGAAACTGTAGGCAATAAATTTTGTTGTCTTACAAATTACCCAGTTCCATGTATTTTGTTATAAGCAGCAGAAAAGGACTAATATACCTGGACCTAATATACTGTGGGAACAAGAGCTTAAATAGGAAGAGTTTTTAGGTACGGCAGTTACATGTAGTTTATTAAAGTCAGACAACACCAAAAGCTGTTAATAACTAATGAACCTACTTTCTAAGAGATCACAGCTCAGGGCACAGGGTTGTTTAAAACTTTGAGGTAATTCTTTCAGAAATGATTCTCAGTCTGCTTAGCCCTTAAAATCAGCCAACTTGAATATCATAAGGAAAAGTAAAAATACAGCTGAATGATTCAATTTCAAGTAAGTTATCAAATACTTCATGGGAAAAGAACAAAGATGGAGATTTCTTTAGTGTTTAACACTTAAAATTCCCTAAAGGATATTTATTCAACTTCAGTAAAAAGTAATGAAAATAGTTATAAGATACAAGTCATTGAGTATATTATGGTAGTTCTAAATCTTTTAGAAAATTGATACAACCATTAATCTAATATCAAATTGCATACATATGTACTCATTCTTTTATTGGTTGGTCATATGCAAAATAAGAGAATCTTATTTATCCATGATGAAATTCTCCATTTTCTCATTTCATAGTTATCTCATAAATGACTGACATAAATTTGATGAGCAGAAAAGCTCTATATCATCTACATGTTTTCCAAACAATTCTCACAACTAATTCTTTTTCATTACCATTTGAATTTTCTAAAACATAGCTTTTATAATGAGCCAAATTTCAGGAATATAAAAAAAATGTTTAGTAATTAACTATCTTGGATTAACTGCCTTCCAAAGAATGCAATTTTTAACATATACTTTCCTTTATTATAACATCTCAAAATTAAACAAGAAGAATTTCTGTTTTTCTTCCTGACTTACACATGAGAAAAAGCACCAAACCTTAAAAAAAAGAAAAGTAAAAAAAAGAAAAATTTCCTAATGTAGGCATTGTTATTGACTTAGAACTCCTGCCATTATATAATTTCAATTTTTTTTTTCATACAGTGTTGCTAGATGTGTCAAAACTGACTGCAAAACCTGGGAAGAACACGTCCAGATTGAAATCTGAAGTTCCAGACAACTGTGACTATAACTTCCCCCACCCTTGCTGTTATCTGAAATCAATACGTGGAATCTCTTTGAAGGCATAAAAACATTAAAAGCCTCCTTTCTATACTGTTTTAAATGCACATACACATAAGAATGTCTCAAAGCACCCGCTTCCTCCCATCCCACACACACCAATCCCCAGAGTCACAGAAGGATATGGTAATCTCGCCAGATTAAAGCAAAAGGGTGCCTTTGACACCGAAAGGAGTTCTCTCTCCAACTGCTTTTAGTCAATATCTCCCTACAGATTTTTTTTTAAGTTAGATAATAGGTTATATACACACATCTGTAGATATACATATATAAATTGAGATACATGGATATATATATTACACAGGAGAGCGGAACACACGGTATTGTTTTCAAGTGGTACTTGAAAATGGTCTTGTCGGTGGGATAAGATAGATACTTCAGCAGGAGGACAATGCAGACTTGGGATTTG
>NW_007738131.1:20472-23932 GCF_000696425.1 Galeopterus variegatus
TTTTTTTTAAGTTAGATAATAGGTTATATACACACATCTGTAGATATACATATATAAATTGAGATACATGGATATATATATTACACAGGAGAGCGGAACACACGGTATTGTTTTCAAGTGGTACTTGAAAATGGTCTTGTCGGTGGGATAAGATAGATACTTCAGCAGGAGGACAATGCAGACTTGGGATTTGTTTGAGTTTTTCACTGACAGTGGGCAGATAGAAGGGTTAAAGAGCACACAATTTGCTTTACCACTCCAGTTGTGCAGGAAAGCAGTGGAGGCTGAGGCCCGTATATTTTCCTTTCTGATGGATACCGATGATCCTACTTCTTCCCGGGGCATGCTAGGCTGACACTCAGTGTTTCATGCACACTATTCCACAGCAATTCTGCCTACGGTATGAATCTGTTAGGTAACAATGGCTCTCAGATTCACAACAAAAGCATTGGCTTCAAAGACTCCTCGGCAGCAGTTTCCTCAAGAAGGAAATTATTTGCAATTTTTTTTGTATACAGATACTTTAATAACCTGCTGCTGAAGTTTTAAAGGAATTTCAATTTATGCAAAATGAAGAAAGGGAGGAAAAAATAATGATGATGATAGTAATACAAACCCACTCTTCAAAAGGCCCGCAGTGGCACTGTATTTATTGCAATGCAAGACACCTTATCAGTTACCCCTCTAAAGGTGTTTAAAAATGGGAGGTTAGAGCCAAGCTCTGTTAGCAGTTAATCAGCCGGTTTAGAATACGAGTATACTGGCATATTTTTCTAGAGAGAAAGAAAGGAAGAAAATGAAAGTGAAGTTTTTTTTTTAAATGATAGCCGTTTTACTGACCCTGTGGAAAGAGATTTATTTTTAGAGAAACGTAGGGACTGACCTTTCATGTTTCAAGACACCCTGGCATAGTGTGGGCTTTCCTGTTATCTTCTGCTTCTGTTTGTCCCCTAGAGGCAAGTCCCTCCTACTGAGAGCCAGATTAAGGAGAATTTTGGAAAAAAGAGAGACAGGCACGAATAAACTGGAACTAAAGCCCTTAATATCCATGAAATGATTAAAACGCAGCCATTCCCAACAAGACCACACTGCTGTTATCAAATAGACATTGACATCTTCTTTGAACTCAACTCAGTGGTATAAGGAGGAACGTAAAAACTTTTAAGTTTGGGGTGTCTCCAGGAAATATACTCAGATTTCTCAACACACACTGGCAGTATTCACAAGTTGCCCAGAGCTGACAGCGATCCCACACTTCACTTGTCCTCTGCCAAATTAAGTCTAGGGCAGCATCCAGGAAAACAGCATGCTGCCCAGGTGTATAGGATGACTGGCTAGTTTATCAATTGGTGATGGTTCAAAACTTGGCAAATCGAGAAACGCATTTCAATCCACTGCTGTTACTGATCAAAAACACAGTTTCACAAACAGGATCATTCCTTGAATCTACTTTTCAAAGAAACTAGTAAAGAGAGGACATTTTCTTTCATTTCACCTTTTGCCATTAGACTGAAGAAATACCTGGCCTAAACATTTTTCTGTTTTTTAGGGGGGGAGGGGCAAAAGGTCAGGAGAGGAATATCCATGCAAAATAAAAATAGCACCTCACTTTCATGTTCATTTTAAAAGCAAAACAGTAAAGAAAAGAAAAGCACCAGCATCTTATTCTATTTGGTTTTGTCTTTGCTAAATTTCTAAACAAACAACCAGTATCACCAAACTGCGACCAAATATTAGAAGATGTATCATTTTAAAGATTTGCACTTAAGCTCCACGTCTGTGTTAGCCGAAATTCTTTTCACATCCTCCATTGCAGAAAACATCAGTGTGATGCTTGACAAGGCATCCTGGTGCCACGAAGAAGGAAGAATGGGCAGCAGCAAAAGGTTAATGTGCCCTTGGAAGACCCAGCTGGAGAGAGCTAAACTGCTGTGTCCTGTCACTATGACAAAATCCAAAAGGTACAAGCATGTGTCACTTATTTTCACAATGTAGTATTAATGAAAGCATTTAAAAGCCTGCCTATGAGAAAGTGTATTTGCTATCTCAAAAGGCATGGGCTGTGCATTATCAATAGTCTTTGGCACATTGCTGGTTGTCAGAGTCTGCAACATGTGAAACTAGAGAAAAGAAAACGATGGTGATCTTCAGATTATACTCATTGTCACCAGTGTGCTTGAGGGTGGACCTTCTGACCCTCAGGTTTCCAGCATGCATGGCTTCTAAGGGTCAATATAACACCTCTAAATCCGGGCTTACAATATTCTCCCTTGTGTGCAAACTATTTAAAAACTGGCCAAAAGTTACTCAAAGGATTGAACTAAAATGTCCCATTTTTCATTGTCATATCAGTCATGTAATGGGATGACTCTTTTAATGGTTATATATCTGTTTTAAAACAAATAAATATAAATCCCACAGATCAATAGTTCAGTGGCCACACAAATACACAATGGGAGGATTGTTTAAGAAGGCTTATTTAATATAATTTTAGAACTCAATTAAGAAAGATAGTAAGCTGATAAATACTCAGTGCACTTTATGTATAATTAATAACTGAATCTGCAGAGTCTTTAAGATATGGTGATATATCATATTTTCTGATTATAAAGTATTGTACTTAATAAAAAGAATTAACTTCATAGCTCACATTTCTGTCTTCTATTATCCCTATTTTTCAAAAAGGAACCCCAGAATCTAAACTAGAAACATTCTTCTTAACAAAAAATCACTCAGAAAATGTATGCAAAAAGGTCAATAAAATGCTTTTATCTTTCAAAATCAGAACATTCATAAAATGGGGTATATTTTTGAATGTGTTCATTATTTATATCATCTCCATTTCAAAACACTTATGCTCTTTGTTTCCTCTCTGACTTCTACTTTGCTACTTCCAGCCTGTTAAAGGCTGAAAAATCAGAGAATTCAGTTTACTCATAAATAGGAGTAAATGGGCCCTTATATGAAATTCTGAGGGTTTAGTTAAGAGAATGGCTACCAAATCCATGCCCACAGATTTTTCTGAGATATATGTCATAAGCAACTGCAACACAGAAGCATTTTGTACTTTCCAGCTCTTATTGAAATTTCAAATGTTTAAAATTTCCAGGTAAGTGATGCCACAGTGAGTAAGCAGTTGCATGTGTGTTTCTTTTTTGACATGTATATTTCTTCATTTTAAGTGAGCACTTGGCATAAGTGCTTCTTAAGCTAAGCAGCATTCTTAAAGAAAAAAAAAAAGGAAAGGTCAGCATTAACCCAATATGATTAGAAAGAAATACTCCATAATGAAAGGTTACATTGGTACTTTACAAAGCATTAGAAAACTGCATTTGGGATATTAAAACAGTCCAGACATCATCCAGTTGGCAAAGGTGTAGAAAAGCACAGAGAAGTACTTCTAAAAATAATATAGGATCTTGGCAATATGAATTCTGAAGAGAGATTAAGTGAATAGATA
>NW_007738131.1:24364-25989 GCF_000696425.1 Galeopterus variegatus
TCTAAAAATAATATAGGATCTTGGCAATATGAATTCTGAAGAGAGATTAAGTGAATAGATAATGTTTAGCCCCTCAAAACTCATTTCTGTAGGTGAAGAACAACTCAGTAGAAAATAATCTATCAGAAAGGGAAACACAGAAGAGGGAAAACAATTGGAGATGTTACTTGTCAGTAACAAAACCAAAAGTAATACGCTTAACATCTTTAACAATAAATGTCAGATGAAGCATATTTTTAGGAAATAAATTCAAAAAACTAATGCAAGGGTGTACTTAATAAGGTCACTCTCTCTTCCCTCTCCAGCAGTCATCTCAGAGAGGGTTTATCTTGTCCTGCATCAAGACCAATTAAACCCTCATTCACTGGTTCAGAGGATGGTTCTAGGAACCAAGATATCTGGTACGTTTTTAATTCATGGTAACTAAAAATTGCTCACTCTTCTAAAGTGAAATAATCTATATGTATTTATGAAAATATCCACCGACAGTTTTGAGAATGAAAGAAATGACAGATTAAAGAGAGAAAAAAGCAAAAGAAAAATAGACCTGAGAGCCTGATTGCCAGCTGAGTATATCTGCTAAATGCCCATCATGCAACCTTCCTGAAATCAGACTCGATTAAACATTATTTCAAAAATCCTTGTCCCTTATGAGTCTTTTACTATCAAAGGCACAAATTTTAGGACTAGAGAAAGTTTAGTTATCTACATCCAGGAGTTATATGAATAACAGAAACATTTGTAATGCTTTCAGTAAAGACTCCAAAAAGAAAAGAATATATAAAAATTGTCATTCAAACTGAGCATTCCCCAATAAGCATGTTACTGATGAATACACACATAGGGAGAGCCACATAGTATCTTTCCAAATATTAGGGTTATTGGGGATCACTGAGCTAAGCAAATTAAATAAATCATAGCTCATGGTGGAAACCGGTCCACATGCCTTTTTCTGCATCCCAGAACCATCACTGCAAAGCTTCAATTTACTTAATGTCAAGGAGAGAAATCGTAATGTGCATCTAGATCATGCACAACCCTATGTTTAATAATTTGTTAGATACCTAGAAACGTAAAACATAAAAAGGCTCCAGAATAATAGGTAAGAGAGAAAGAAATAATAATGAGTTGGGGAGGAAATAATGATGCTACTTAAATAATTCAATACAGTGAGAAAATTTCCATCATAATTAATAAATATTCAGTTAAAAGCTTCTACTCTCTCTTCACAATTCAGCTCAAATGTCACTGCTTCCAGGAAGCCCTTCCTCAGTTCTCCTCTTCGCTGACTTAGAAACTGAAGTCACAGATCCTTAACATTTGTTCTTATTGCCCTTTCTGTTTACTTCTAACAAGATACTTGTACTTATGCTCTGTTTTAATTTTTTGTCCACACTGTTTGTTCCTTGAAACGAGAGACTGTGTCATTTTCATAGATAAATTCTTGACAAGAAAAAATACAAGTTTATGGCTGGCAAGCAGGAGGTGTCCAATAACTATTAATTGAATTAATAAATGACACATAGTATCTGCTTAATAAATGTTTCATAATTTTGTTGAACTGCCAAACGCACAGATAACAAATAGTACAATTTCAGAAAAATAGAACAATTAAAAAGAAATGT
>NW_007738131.1:26354-28263 GCF_000696425.1 Galeopterus variegatus
CCAAACGCACAGATAACAAATAGTACAATTTCAGAAAAATAGAACAATTAAAAAGAAATGTTGGGCTGGCTCGGTGGTGCACTGGAGAGTGCGCCACTTGGGAGCGCAGCGGCGCTCCCGTCGAGGGTTCAGATCCCATGTGGAGACTGGTTCCTGCTCACTGGCTGAGCGCGGTGCAGGTGCGACACCGAGGGTTGCGATCCTGTTGCCAGTCCCCAGTACGGGCGCGACACCGAGGGTTGCAATCCCGTTACCGGTCAGTAAAAAAAAAGAAAAAAAAAAAAAAAAGGAAAAAGAAATGTCAATGATGAAATCACTTGAAATTTGTAGCCATAACACTTTAACCTTTTTTATTGTTTATGTTGAATGCCATAGTATTCAACAGATTTTACTACAAATGACATTTAGATCTCTCCAAACTCAAATCCATATACAGAAAGTCTGAAATTTTTCACCATTTCAATAGTCCAAGGACACTATTTTGATTTCTGAATTCAAAAATCATACATTTATATGTTCCAAAATATTATAAGAATACTCATCGTTGCATATGGAAGTTATCTGACTTAACCTCATGTGTATAGCTTATAAAAAACACATGAAGATTTTTTTTGAGGGAATTATTAATGAAAACAAAAATTAATGAAACTCACTTTTGAATACAGAGGTCCCAAAATGACCTATTTTGAAGCACTACCTAAACCCACATTACTACCTAAACTCAGCAATTGAAATGTTTGAATGATTCAGAGATCAGAAAACACCATAGACATTTTTTAGTCATTCACTTATTCATAAATCAATCAACACATACATTCTGAGCATTTCCTATGTGCCCAGAATCGTGTTAAGCACTGAGAACACAAAGACAAGTAAAAAACAAAAAACAAAAAAAGCACAGATAGCCCAGCTGCCACAAAGCCCACCATCCAACTAGCTAGTGAAAACAGATGAGTACTAACCACACAAGTAGAAACATTATTATACAATCGCAGTGTGGTGTAAATGATACAGAGGAGATGTGCTAAGGGAGCAGAGTCACTTGAGGTCAGAGAAGGTTTTCCTGAGAAACTCACAGTGTACGCTAAGCCCGAAGAGTAGTAGCATGTTGGGGCAGAAGGAAGTGGAAGGCACAAAGGAAATTCCAGAGGGAGCAGTATATACAAGTGACCCAGGATAGGAAGGAACTGAGACCATCTGAGGGACTGAAAGGATCAATGGGGTGGGACTTCAGAAAACAGAGTGTCCTGCAGATGGAGCTGGTGAGACATGGGTGAGCCAGCCCATGCCAAGCTTTACAGATGGCAATTAAGGTTTTTTATTTATTCTAAGAGCGATGGGAAGCCACTGAACTTTTCTGAGCAGAGTAGTAACAAGATATGCATTCTGGGCCGATCACTCTGGCTGCGGAGTGGAGAACAGATTGGAGTGGGGGTGGAGTGACTGTGGAAAGACCTTTCAGGAGGGTTTTGGACTGATCCTGCAAGAGACTGTGGCAGCCTGAAGCACAGTGTATGTGGTATGGAAAGAGGGGAAAGACATTTAGGAAGAAATGTCTACGATATTCAATGATGAACTGAATTTACTTATGGAGAGTGAGTGAGAGCTACAATTTATAGATAAGTTCTAGCTTTATCTTACTCCTTGTGCATTAGAGACAGAGGTTATTTTTTTGGAGGAAAGAATCCTGATGGTTTTTCAACCTACAACCCCCAATATGGACTATGTGAATCCTTCCTCACATCACATCTAGGACACCTGGTGAGGAGTACAGAGGATCGATATCACACGTGCACACACACGCCAATGATGACAGCCCACATCTAATGGGCTCTAATATGAACAAAAATGCACTGTATCTAGTTAGTTTAACCAAAATATAATTTCAAAATAATCAAGGGGGCCAGCC
>NW_007738131.1:28984-30243 GCF_000696425.1 Galeopterus variegatus
AAAATAAATAAATAAATAAAATAAAATAAAAAAATAATCAAGGATCTTGGCAGATGAACACTAGATCTACTTAACAAAGAAAAACTGCTGTATCCTTTTTCTTCCTTGTTCTGAGGATGCTGCTTCATGAATATCGGAGGCCAGAGCCGTTGCAGTGTTTCTCAACCACGTGACAATGTGCCAAAGCAGAAAAGCCACCACACAAAGGAATGAAAAAATTCTGGGTTACTGATGTCATTGTTGAGCCATCCCTGAAGCTGTAGGACTCGATGTCATTTGCTGTGTGAAATAATTATATACCTTTTGTGTGTTTGTTTACAGCAATTGTTAAGTTCCACCAAAATTCTGAAGCCGAAGTGCAGGGAATGTGTAATTCAAATCATCTAAATGAAAAGAATAAAACCCACATTGGAAGCAGCCTGTGATGTATTATACCTCCAAAATTCTAGGTAAGAAATGTGTGCTCAACTAAAATATTTTATTTGATATGGAAATATAAGTATAGACTAAGAATTCCATATATAATAAACTCTTTTGAGAGTTTCTAGAATTATTTGCTAGTATTTTAAAAGAAAAATCTTAAGAAAACATCTCGACATTAGCGTCCTTCCTTTACAGAAAGATTCTTAATTTGCATATGTATCTTTTGTTCATCTATTTTTTTTTTTTATTAAACTGTAAGTTCTTTGAAAGGAGAAGAGCTTTGCTTTGGTTTTTGTCTCCTATGCTATTAGAAATCTTATCAGACACTACTAATTGAATTTTAAAAGAGCAAAGAAATAACTATTACTGCACTAAGATTCTGGATTCTGAATTTGGTTGACCATGAGGTAGGTTTGTGGTCTTGAGCAAACCACTTAGTGTCTCCGGAGCCACGTTTCCTCATCTGAAATGCAGGGGGTTGGTGAGAAGCTGAATCCCAAGAACTGTCAATATGTAAAATAAAGTCAGAACTCTCATCTGAGAAGACGTGGGAAGCACAGAGCTGCCTGTATTCAACTTCACCCTCATTCCTACTGTTATCATCTTACTATCTCTACCCCACATATCACCCCTAAGCCCCACTCTGAGGGAAAAAATGGAAATTACTGGACGTGACCAACTTTAATGCTAGAACCTTCCAGTTCTAACATTGAATGAAAATAGGAATAAGGGGGCCGGCCCGGTGGCTCACTGCTGCAGTGCGCCGCTTGGGAGTGCGGTGGCGCTCCTGCCAAGGGTTCAGATCCCACATACAGACCGGTTCCTGCTCACTGGCT
>NW_007738131.1:30617-34417 GCF_000696425.1 Galeopterus variegatus
GAGGGTTGCGATCCGTTGCCGGACACGGAAAAAGACAAAAAGGAAAAAAAAAAAAAAAGTCCTCCAAAAAGGGGGATAAACTAATCATGTCATTATGGCACATGGAAATTTTGTGATTATTAGACCACTACTGTTTTCTAAGTGAGCAAAAAATATAAAGTTAGTTCATAGGCTTCAAGACAAGCAATCCAGACCTATCTGAGTTTGGAAATGTTCTAATCTATGTACAAAGTTAAAATAACAGATTTTCTGAGCTCCAAGAAAAATGGAGGTAATCATTAGTTATGGTCCAATTTAGATACTCAGGTAGACCTAGTCTGCAAAGTCAAATGGCATCGCTTGGAGATAGAATAGTAAAGGCAGAATATAATTTCCTTTTGCTTAGCAGTCTGTAGACATATGCAATTATTATTTTTATTTCTAGCTCTCGAACTTTAGTCTGAATATTATTGTCAGTTATGATTCTGCTCAAATAAAGTGACACTTGAGTATCAGAGGTCCTGGTGATTTCCAAACAGAACATTGCCCCTAAAACACAAAATCCCAAGCAAGTGTAATTACTCTGGTTCATTCTCACTTCAGCAAACTTACTTAGCGGTCACTCTTCCGTTCACTGGGAAATATTCATTACAGTAACCTAAACCTTTCAGACAGTGCCAGAAAGCCTCAGAGGCCAAAAGTATTAAGCATTCCAGCTATAACACACAAAAGAAAATGATGAACAAATGAGAAGATAAACGTTACAAACAACTTTTTAAAAAATATATTCCATTTACAAAACATAAGCTACATTATGCTATCAAAGATGAACGTTTATTTAAAAGATGATTTTTTTTTTTTTGGTTTGTTGAAGTGTCATCAACAAGCTGGAAAGCAGAACAGCTCTGAAACAATTATTTGGTTACCTGGATTTTGCACCCTCCTTTGAGCACCTTATACAACCTTTATGTGGTTTTAAGGCTTCATTGTCCATTCATTAGGTTGACAAACTTGTCAAAAGCCTCCAGGACTATGTCACTTATGTCAGAAACACTTACAGGAGAGATAGTACATGTCAGGGCTCAACTAAATCCTGTCAAGCATTGCCAAAATGACTAAAAACCCTTCTGGGGACACATGGCTGTGGAGAAATATGAGACCTCCCACTCAGATTCTGTTCACTCACCAACCCGGTTACACTTGTGCTGTTCACAGCAATTCTGTCTCTGCTACTTGAACGCCTTATTCTTTCTGGATGCATTTTATGATGCATTTAGGAATTCTAAATTCTTCAGAATGTTTTGGCAGTCAAGATGAAAGTTGATCAACCATAGTTTTTGATGTAGAAGCCAAACACTTAAGCCCATATTTTGACACAGGACAGTTAAAAACAAATACATGTTTATGAAAATCAAGAAAACAAAACAAAAACCAAGTCCAAATAAATAAAGCTGAGAAAATGTTCAGAAATAAAAATTAAATTATTTTTACTGGTACAAGAAAACATGGAATTCAGGTAGTGAAATTAATAGAGAGTTGCATTAAGAATTTTCCCTCATTGAAAAATTCACAACTTAAAATTGGCAGCAATAAAGCAATAAAATAGCCTAAATATTTCTGTTTAGACTCCTAGAAGTGACTCCTGTAATTGTTTCTGACGTAGCTGACACAGTCCTGTTTAGACTGGAGTTGGAAATATTTTCATGGAATTCAAAATGCTTTAAAATTAGAATACTTACATCACGTGGAAGAAATGGAGGAACAAAGTAACTTAGAGTGAAAAAATGGTCGAGGATAGAACTACACACAGTAAAGCATGTTCTTCTATATTCTTCCCTAGATTGTCAATGGTAGAGTCTGAAAACTGCACCTTCTAGAATCCCTTGCCAGCTGTCTTCCAGTTAAATTCTGCCAATGGGAGGTGCTTGCACAAGAGTAGAAGTCGAGAAAAGGAAGACAACAGAAGACTTGGTGAGAGTGTGGGCTCCTTGGATCCTGCTCAAAACAAGATTCTGACAAAGCCGGTAGTGAGGGCAGATTCATAAGGCTCCAGGTCATGCCACCTTATCCCGTTTGCTTCTGCAGCCCATCCTACACCTTGCTGACCAATTTTCCATATTAAACCCCAACAGTGGTTTCTGTTTCCCTGAATGGCTGATAAGATCCTAAAAGTTGCTTCATCTATTTACCTCCCAATTAAGAAGGAGAGAAAAAAAGGCTTGCCATTCTACTAGGCTCGGGGTGGATGATCATAAAAATTTCTCATAGTCATTGCATTAAATGAGTATAGTAAAATTTCCCAAGCACTCTATTAAATCTCTCGAGGAGTAAACTTTAGGAGGCTGACCATATCTAAATAGAGTTTATTAATATCAGTGAAATAGCCGATTTTACACAAGACATATGAGGGTATTTTTAAAAGCTCATGGAAAGATTTGTATTTAATTCTATTTTTCCACAAACTTTTGGAAGTACCCACATAGATGTGTTATTGCTACGAATATCGCCTCACATAGCAAATTTAAATATGTAAGCAATTGTCTTTGGTGACCTAAAAAAAAAAAAGAAGCCAAATGGGCATAGGACACTAAGATATTAGGTTTAAAGACAAGCTGAAAATCAATTTGCAGAAATGCAATATATTTGAAAGCACCTGAGAAATAACGTGACCTCAGTAACTTGCTGGAGTGCTTCTATTGAAGATGACTGGATCAGTTTATCCCTAAAGCTAAAAAACAGAGCTGAAAATAAACGAAAGCTCAGAATGTCAGCAGAAAAGCAAACTTCACATGAAATTCATGTTGGAGAATAATTAGTCTTACTGGTCATAGTTGTCTACTTACGAGAGCTCACATATGTGTGTATGCTTTTCGTTTATTTTTAGGGACTGTGTTTTTCAAAAGGGAATTAAGATTACTTGTAAAGAAGCACATAATATAGCAAAATAATAATAATCAAGAATAATTAAGAGTTATACAGAGGAAAATAAAAACTGGACAAGACAAAATATGTATGGTAATATATTTATCAAATAGATGCATCAAATTTGACATAAAACTTTCGAGCAGCCAATAAGAAGACACAAACATGATTTGTTACAAGTTTCAGTTTCTCTATAAAATAGAAAAATGTAATAGCAGGTAGAACTATTCCTATTTCTGAGACAGGAGGTAATAATATTCTTAATAGTATTATTTATTGAGCACTTGTCTCTGCAAAGCACTGTTCTAAACACTTTACATAAATTAATATATTTGACCTTAACAAAAAGCCTAAACAAGTGCTACTATAGCAATCTTCATTTTACAGATGAGAAAATTGAATAAAAGTCAGGCCAAAAGTCATGCCTGAAGTTTTCAGGGAGGAAATGCAGCCATTGGCATTGGAGTCTAGATAGTCTGACTCCAGAGTCTATTCTCTTAACCATTATATTTACAAAATACCCAAAATAATAATCAAAATATTCCTATAATTGATTTGAAGTGAGTTCTATAGGGTTATTTCCTTACACCATAAGCCTTATGGCATCAGGCCAAAGCACAATTCCAGAAAATCAACTCTAGAAAGTAAAATTATGTGGCCTAGCTACCCAATCCTTTGTTCTTTTGGCCTAATCCAGAGTTAGGCTGTTACCCAGAGGTTACAGACTCCAATACCTGCAGGGGCTACAGACATAACCTAAATCAGTGACCTAAGCCAGGTGTAAGGAAAAAAAGAAGTAAAAAGAGCAGTGACCAAAAAATAAACTGTTTCTCAATTCTGGGCACTTGTTGCCATGAAGGAATATGAACCTAGTTTTGCCAGATTTTTTAAGTTTTTTT
>NW_007738131.1:35060-38155 GCF_000696425.1 Galeopterus variegatus
AAGAGCAGTGACCAAAAAATAAACTGTTTCTCAATTCTGGGCACTTGTTGCCATGAAGGAATATGAACCTAGTTTTGCCAGATTTTTTAAGTTTTTTTTCCAGGGAAATCCGGATTTTATGCAAATTATGTATTCTCTACTAACATGTGTGTGTGTGCGCCTGTGTGTGTACATGCACGTGTATAATAAATCCACAAGCTGGATTTGAGATCTGTAGTTTGTCACCCCCACTTTAGCATAGCTCAAGCAATGGTTCTCAAATTTTACCCACATCAACATCCGAGGGGAGTGGTCAATATCAGTAACATGGATCACCAGAAAATAGTCCTCACCGTGAGAACCAGGCCCTTCTAGGAGAGGACACAAGACTTCCTACTTTTCCCCTTCTTCCTCTACTTCCCCACATTCTATTTGCTGACAATTACTGATTCACAGAGATGAATTTACTGCTTTTCTCTCAGGCAATCCTCCATAAGCATTTGTTTTTCTCCACCAAGTTTCAGGAAAATGCTGAAAGGGTGGGAGTTTGGAATTATATTCCCCGTTAATACCTAGAGTACCTAGAATGCAGCTATTTCAGGCTACTGGGTAAATGCAGGACCAGTGTAAATTAAATAAGCCTCTCTTCCTATTTCTTCTCTTGTGAAATTTGAGTTGCCTAACCAACTTTACTTTGCCCAAAGGCAAACCAAGGGGTTGTCAACTCATAGGCAAAACCAAGGTTTTCTTCAGAATGTAATTCTGGGCAATTCAAACAGAAATAAAAGAAAGAGAGGGGGAGAGAGAGAGAGAGAAAGAATATAAGTTTCTGTGGTTTTATGTCATAAGTCTGAAAAAATTCTAAAGTCCCCTATTCGCCTTACTTTTCTCAGCCACTATTTTTCCTAAGTCAACCATGTGGCAGCTGAGCTAAGAGAAAATTATAAAAAATATTTAAAACAATGGCAGGAGTGGGAGGGGTGTATAATGTTCACTACATTCAGAATATCCCAACAAAATACTAAAGGAACCAGAAGGGAACTAACAGCCATAATATAAATTTGGTTAAAGCTTGCCTCCACTCTGTTCTTAGTGTGATTAGTCAGCACCACTGTTTCCAGTCATGAATGAGCTTGCTAAGAATTCTTCACTTAGAGTTCCTGAGAACATGTGAAAGATAATTATCAGCACAACAGCTCTCATCGTGCATTGCTATATGGTGAGGGTCTAACACAGCATCGATGCAGGAGAACAATCCGGTCAACATCAGAGGGCAGTGTGATATTGTGTAGACAAGCGGAGAACTGGAATCATCACCAGAGAGATCCTAACCAAGCAATGGATTACAGAAATTAAAATTTACTTCTAGAATCAGGGTCTGGGGTTTCAAGGAAAGAGCTTATCTCATTCCCTGATCCCAGGCATGAGAGCACTGTACAGCAAACTGCAATTGCTGTTCTCACATGATAATCCGTACAAGAAATACAGAGCCCAGCACATGTGAGAGCAGAATGGAAGGTGCAGTTGTTCCCCCAAAGCCCTCCCTAGTTTCAGTATGCTCTTCTCATGGGAAAAAACGTTCATCACAGCATTATTTATAATTCTAAAAACCTAGAAAAAGTAATATATAAATAATAAGGTAAGGATGAAATACATTATATTGTAGCAAGAATTATGCAACTTTTTAAGTATTATGCCTCCAAAAGACTTTCAGTGATGAAAAAGAAATGCTGATGCTACAACAGAAGGTAAACATGACAGAAGATAAAACTGATTACACAGAAGGATCTCATATATGTGAACCCAGATATGGAAAAAATGTCAACAGTGATTGCTTCTAGGTGGTGAAGTAAAAGGTATGTTTTTCATTGTTTTATATTATTTTCTGTTTAGTCCAAATGTACTACAATAAACATGTAATTACTTTTATAGTCAAAACCCCGAAATTCAAACATCTTAAAGAGAAAATGGAAAAATATGGGTATTGAATGGACTGAGTTTCTTCCTGCCAAGAAATTCTGCCTGTCACAGTCTAAAAGGAAAAGCACAGTCTTATAGGGTAACAATAGTCAAAGTCCTTAGCTCCTGTCTACTTTGGTCTGTCTATAAAGGCCCTGCCTAGCAACACTGAAACTCCCGGAGACTGCAAGCACCGTGAAGAGGTAGCCTCCATTTCTCACTGACTGAATTTTCTCCATTTACCATTACATAAAGATAGCACCTCCTCAAGTTGTCAAGGCAATTTTGTGATGGAAAACTGAAGTTAAAGTCATTAGCACTTCTGCAGAAATACTAAAAAGGTAACTCATATTTTTGTGCTCTTCACCAAATCAGTATTATGCTTAAAGGGTAAAAGGATTATGATGGGACTTGCAAGAGAATTGTATCTTTTTTTTAACCAATGTTAGAGAAATGAATTGGGCCAATTGTAACTCTTCTTTTCCTATAATATTAAAAGAGAGAAAAATTTAATACTGCAAAAAAATTGGCAGTCCACAATTATTAGTCATTAATTTTGTGCGAGCACTGTCTATGCAGAATGCTACTGTGGGGATAAGATAGATTTAAATATTGGGACTAAAGTTGGCTAAGCCTACACTTCTCTGATTAAATAATACATCAATTTCACCCATGTTTTCTAGTTCCCTGCAACCAGGAAGCATTGTTCACTAAAACCATGATAATAGAGAATATAGTCTTTTGAAGTCATCTGCGAGAAAAATAAAAGTCCAATTTAAGGTTAAAACTAGCTTTATCATTAAGTCCACCAGTGAAAAGTTACAGAATAACAGTTGCCAGTTTTATGTGCTTAGCTCAGAAGAGTTGGCCTTGTTAGCACCATTTCACAGAACAGGTAACTGTGGCTCATGCAGTTTAAGTAACATGTTCAAGATCACACGGGTTATATATCATCAGCAGCATCCACCCTAGACAGACAGCCTAAGACCTTTAGAAAGTGAAGAATTAGACATCCTTTTTATCTTATTTTCCAATTATGCCTTCACAACTTTCTCCATCACGTATCTCTACTCGCCTTTGTGTGTTGGCTTCATTTCCTCTGATCACAGACTGGTTCCCTGTACAGAATTCTCACATCTTCAAATGTGTTTTTTCTC
>NW_007738131.1:38686-41517 GCF_000696425.1 Galeopterus variegatus
ACAGCCTAAGACCTTTAGAAAGTGAAGAATTAGACATCCTTTTTATCTTATTTTCCAATTATTCCTTCACAACTTTCTCCATCACGTATCTCTACTCGCCTTTGTGTGTTGGCTTTATTTCCTCTGATCACAGACTGGTTCCCTGTACAGAATTCTCACATCTCCAAATGTGTTTTTTCTCAAAAAAAAAAATTCAAGCAAAACTTCTGATTAGTCCTGAATAATAAGTTCCCATCCCCAGACCAATCAAATGGCCAGTGGGTGGAGTCTTGTAAGAAACTGGATGCTTGCTTCCTTCCAAAAGGAAACCCATATTGCTTGAGTTAAGGAAATAGTTCCCAGAGGAGCAAAAATCTTCTAAATATCATAATAATTGATATCCATTCAAATGTAATGTACAGTTAGGTGTAAATCTAATGGAGTAAGGTTTGCAATTTTTTTTAACCCATTTATCCTTACCTTTCTTTGCCACTTAACAGCAGAGGCCATTCTACCATTATATGGATAGAAATAATACAGACAGAACAAAAAGGCAAATTTGGAGATTTTGAGGTCTTAAGTAGATTTTGGCCAACACATAGCAGAGATAATGATCTTGACACCATGGCTTTTGATTGCTAGAGCTACATTACTGAATTAAAAAGAAATTGTTCTGGGCGGGCCCGGTGGCGCACTGGAGAGTGTGCCGCTTGGGAGCGCGGCGGCACTCCCACCGAGGGTTCAGATCCCATGTGGAGACTGGTTCCCGCTCACTGGCTGAGCGCGGTGCGGGCGCAACACCGAGGGTTGTGATCCCGTTGCCGGTCCCCGGTGCGGGCGCGACACCGAGGGTTGCGATACTGTTACCGGTCAGTAAAAAAAGACAAAAAGGAAAAAAAAAAAAGAAATTGTTCTTAGGAATTCCAATAACTTGGCTTTACATATCAAGAGCCAAAGCCCAGAGGAATCAGAGCATAAAGGCAAGGCCATAAAATAAAATATAGAAGAATAATGGCAGTTGTCTCTTATGGAAAAAAAAAAAAGACTAACTATGGTTAAGTGTGAAAGGAGAAATATCAGAGTAGATTTCACTGGGGTTTAGATGCTGAAAAGTTCCCAGTAAATCCTGGGTAAGTCCTTGGCAAGGAAGTATAGGATAACAGAAACCTTGATAGAATATTTCAAAGGTAGTAATTCCTGAACAGAAAGATCAATTACTTGGCTTTCCCAGGTTTGACCAAGGAGACAGCAAACATTTTAGGAAAGCCAGAAATCCAATATGAATCCCCGGTGCTGATGCATGTGTCCAGGTGAATGGTTCTGAAAGCAGCAGCCACAGAGAGTCCTTTCCACACCATGGTGCAAGGAAATAGCTACAACTTGAGGTAGATGGAGAATGCTAGTAAACTACAAGACACCTGCCAGTCTCAGAGAAGAGCGGAAGGAAAGCTCAGGTGGCTGACAACTGGAGTACCAGTCTTCAGAGCAGATGTAGCCAGGATCCAAAGGTTACACCCAAAAGCATGAAGGATGCATTATGCCTCAGCAGAGGCCAATAAACATCAAAGCCATTGTAGACAAAGGTGCACCTCACACCTTACTCACAACACCAAGAATCAAAGGAAGTCTCCCAAATGAAGTTGCTACCAAGGAAAAAGGAATGAGTGAAAGGGTGGTAGTGGGTGAGAGTAGTTACCCTAAAATGACCAAATGTAAAATTGGATGTGACTGTGTTACCTTAAAATGGCTAGAATAAGGCTTCTACAACCAAGCAGAAATGAAAGCCCATGAGTCGAGTAGGATTTTAAAGAAATAAGCACATTACATTTTTGCACAGCCTAGATTGTGACTGTGTGAAATTAATGACCATTTTAAATATATAATTATGCATATATATGCATTCATATGTTTTATATGCATATATATGCATTTATATGCATTTATGTGCATTTATAAAAATCAAATATGGTGTATTTGATTTAGAGGTCTGAATTAATATAATTTTAATTATAAAAATACTTAAACAGATTAAATTGTTTCTTTCTTGAACTAAGCATTGCCCATCCATGAAATTTTTTTGAATTATGTGGTATTTAGCTGAATAATCTCCTTACTTTCCCTGAACAAAGGCTGGGACTCAAACTGTTACTGAGATAATGAGATAATAAATATATAACTATGTGTAATATATAGCACAGCAACAATCAAATGAAAAAAGAAAAGTATTTTGGCAAGTTAGTGATACAGGGTATTTTGCCCAACTGAATTTTTCACTGCATTTGCCAGTAGTTTGGGCACCATATAAACACTTCTTTAATGGATTCCCTCTTAGCTATTTTACATGTATTTTATTTATTTCTGGCCAATTTTTTGATGCCCCTTGGCTGGTTCCTATCTTTCTTCCTCTGCCTGCTGTCACTCTTCAAGGAGCTCCCTCTGAGAGAGCACCGGCTGATGAGCACGTGTAGACCCCATGATAATCTGCAGATTGTACTCTACTCCCTCTTACAACCAAATTCAGTGAATGCTGACTTCCTGTGTTTTTCTATTGACTGAGTATTAATAGTAAAATAATGGAATGCATTTACACATTATATATTTTCAAAATTCCATTCTTACAATTGGAAATACAGGGCATTTTCATTTTTCTATATATGACTAATGAAAACACAGCTATTAACATTTTTATAGAGCACAAATAAAAGTACAAAAGCAACAATACAATGAAACAAACCAACTCCTAATCACTTTAAAAATGAAAAGGATATCGGGCCGGCCCGGTGGCGCACTCCTACAGTGCGCTGCTTGGGAAGCGCAGCGGCACTCCCGCCGAGGGTTCGGATCCCACATAC
>NW_007738131.1:41598-42001 GCF_000696425.1 Galeopterus variegatus
GAAAAGGATATGTCAAATATCTTGCTAATTTTATAATATAAGACCTATATGGTCTTCATTCCACTGTAATTTGAAACACAATTAGACATTTTATGATAAATTTTTCAAAATAATTGCCTTATAGTCATGAATCATTTATGAGTTATTATAATAAATATTACAACAAAAATCTGTATCACATAACAAAAGTAAAATTCATTTAAGAGCTTCCTTTCTTACAATAATAATTAATACAGCAAAAGGTCAGGACATTAAGAAAAAGACAGGAAAAGAACATACCCATTTGTTTTGTTTTTGTTATTGTTTTTTTAGACCCATTTGTTTTAATGGTAGCATCTCTGTGGTTTATCTTTTCTCTTTGTTGAAGCTGCCAAATGCCATTAACAAAAAAAAAGAAAAAGAA
>NW_007738131.1:45991-46821 GCF_000696425.1 Galeopterus variegatus
TCTCTCTCTCTCTCTCTCTCTCTCTCTCTCTCTCTCTCTCTCTCTCTCTCTCTCTGCTCTGCCATCTTCTGCCATGTGAGACCCCTGCATTGTTATAAAGCCACCACCAAGAAGATCCTCACCAGATGTGTTCCCTGGACTTTGGATTTCTCTGTCTCTGAAACTGTAAGCAATACATTTTGTTTTCTTACTAAGTACCCAGTTCCAAGTATTTTGTTATAAGCAACAGAAGAGGACTAATACAGATAGTTTAATCAATGAAACCTTGACATCTGAGAGATGATGTTGAGAAAACACACCTGCAGTCGCCCTCCTTTTCTTAAAATCTGATCTGAGACTTAAGATCTTGAGATCATTTTGAGAAGGACCTACTCCCAATGTACAGGGTGTCCTAGAAACGTCCAGGTAGAAAGAAGAACACAGGAAGCTGTTCTTTTTACCAAAGTCCCTAGCACAACCTTTAGCTTTAGAACAGATAAGGTCAGAGTCATGTTTAAATGTCCCTTCTTTTCCCAAAACAGAAGGATATTTGCCAGAAGGAAATATTCGGTTTCTTATCAAAATACATATTATGGGATCCGGGTAATAGAGAAGTTACTTCTTTATTTAATTTAAAGATAGCTTGGTTTGGTATTGTACCCAGAAAATGGCTGAGTAATAACATATAACTAAATTTTAATTGGTATATATGTAAAAATACCATATGTAAAAATTTGTTACTTTTAGCATTGAAGGAAATACTAGAAAAACTGATTTATTTTAGGGAAAAAATGTAGTTTTTCGTGTGTGTGTGTGTGTGTGTGTGTGTGTGTGTGTGTGTGTGTGTGTGT
>NW_007738132.1:0-879 GCF_000696425.1 Galeopterus variegatus
TAATAATCATATACAGTGTATATTGACAAAATAAAAATTTAACAAAAAAAAAAAAAAGAAGGAAAGAAAAAAAATGGTGTTGAATAAATGGATATCCATATGCAGAAGAATAAAAGTGGAACTCTATCTCAAACCATATACAAAAATCATCTCAAACTGAGGGAAATATTTAAATATAATACTTTAAACTGTAAAACTGCTAGTAGATACATACTTCTAGCTGCATTGTTTGACTTTTTTAACCTGCTACACCCCACTGCCCCAACTCATTCTGACTCCCTATTGGCTTAAGATGACTTACAAGGCCTTTCAGAAATTGGCCCTTTTTACCTCTATAACCTCAGCTACCACTACTGCCTTTCTTATGTCCTTTTACCAAAAAATTATTAAACTCCTTGCATGCCCCAACAGTATCTTTTGCTTTATCATGCATCTGTGCTTTTGTATACTCTATCCTCAGCCTAGAATATCATATCTTAAACTTCCTTCTTCACATGGTGAACTCCTATCTGTACTTTGATTTTTTAAAATATTTTATTTTATTTTATTTTGTCAATACACAATGTGGTTGATTATTGTGGCCAATTACTGAAACCTCCCTCCCACCTCCCACTACCCCCTCACTCCCAACAATGTCCTTTCTGTATGCTTGTCATATCAATTTCAAGGAATTGTAATTGTTATGTCTTCTCCCCCCCCCCACAGGTTTTTGTTTATTTATTTATTTATTTTAGCTCCCACAAATAAGTGAGAACATGTGATATTTCTCTCTCTGTGCCTGACTTGTTTCACTTAATATAATTATCTCAAGGTCCATACATGTCGTTGCAAATGGCAGTATTTCATTCTTTTTTATAGCTGAGTAGTATTCCATTGTGT
>NW_007738132.1:2012-3444 GCF_000696425.1 Galeopterus variegatus
TTGATATAATCCCATTTGTTTATTTTTTCTTTGGTTGCCCATGTTTTGGGGGTCATATTCATGAAGTCTGTGTCTAGTCCTACTTCCTGAAGTGTTTCTCCTATGTTTTCTTTAAGAAGTTTTATTGTTTCATGGTGTATATTTAATTCTTTAATCCATTTTGAGTTGACTTTAGTGTATGGTAAGAGGTATTGGGTCTAGTTTCATTCTCCTGAATATGGATAACCAGTTATCACAGCACCATTTGCTGAAGAGACAGTCTCTTCCCCAATGTATAGGCTTGGTGCCTTGTACTTTGATATTCAATGGAGACATCACCAAAAATCTTTCTCTGACCTTCTCTGCCCAGTTCTCATACTCCAAAGCTATAGTCTGTTCTATTTACCATCCAAATGGGATTAATTCTTGACAAATTCTATATGATAACTATCTTTTTATGCCCCTGTATCCTCAGTAAACTCTATGAGAAATATTTTCCCCAAAACTGAAAGGTATCATAATATTCTACCCCAGAATATGCCATTTTAGCATAAGTATTATTTTGAGCTGAAGGCAATTAAGAAACAGTAAATACAGCAAAATCTCTCTACCCTTCCTCTTTCTGCCTAAAGGCAGGGCAAATTTTTCCTTCGTAAAGGTGTCCTTCACTCTCTATTCCCATGTTTAAAAAGGGGAGAACACCTCTAGATCACCAGAGATGACTCTTAGACTCTTATTACCAGATATAGCACTGACTTCAGTTTCATAACAAATCTTACTAAATAGCATTTATCTTCCATTAGTTTCCCTGTATATTTACCTTCCCACAATATACCACCCTACAAGCCCCAAATTCCTTTTACTTTGTCTTGTCATGTGTACACAATTTATTGTTCTTTGTAAAAATGGTATACAATTTCAAAAGCTTAACTGCTCTTTTTGGATTTTCTTCTTTTCTGTGAAGCCCTACCCCCATGCCATGTAAAAATATTAACATCAAATAAAATTTATATTCTTTTTCTCCTTTTAATCTATCTTTTGTCAGTTTAATTTGCAGGACCTCAGGCACAAACATAAAAGTGTAGTGGAATAAGTTTTTTCCTCCCCTACAAAACTTTGCCAGCAAACTAGTAGCAGATGGATGTAACATCTGTAAAAGGTAAGAAATTCTGTTTAGCTGTGGTTTGTATGGTGTTAACATGATCTGAACTTCTAAAAGATTGATGCTCAAGTAGTGGTAAAGGTAATTTTGATATACATAATTACCATTTTTTGAATACCTGAGCATACTTAGACCAAAAAGTCATTTTATTTCCACTATTATTCAGTAATTATGCAATTGTTTGCAAATTCTTATAAGCTATCATACTCCTTATAATCCTTCATCCTCTGGACAAGTGGAAAAAAATAATTGTTTTTTTTTTTTTTTTTTTTTTTTTTTTTTTTTTTTTTT
>NW_007738132.1:4444-13128 GCF_000696425.1 Galeopterus variegatus
AGCCGGTCTGTATGTGGGATCCGAACCCTCGGACGGGAGCGCCGCCGCGCTTCCCAAGCGGCGCACTATCCAGTGCGCCACCGGGCCGGCCCTGGAAAAAAATAATTGTTGAAGGAATAAACTTAGGCAAATTAAATTTAACGATGTTTAATTTGGGCAAGAAAAAAAAGAAAAAAGAAAAATTATTCATGAATATGGCAGTCCCCAGAGTCAAAACAGATTCAGAGGGACTATAGCCCAAACCACACACAGTCAATTAAATTTACAGACATAAAAAGGGAAGTGACAGTACAGAAAAAGGAATTAAGGTACAGAATACTTGACTCCCTGCAATTGGCTGAGATTCAGCTAGTTTCACCAAAGCACACTTCTAAGTTGGGTTTTCAATTTGTCTATATGCTTACATATTAAGTTAGGTTGCAGTTCAGACCTAAGAGCTCAAGTATGAAAGTATAGAGGATTTCAGGCCAAGTTTTTTTAGTTTTATTTAGCAATAAAACTTCTCTTTAGCGTCTCAATTTTGAGAGATTGACCAAAACTTTGGGTATTGATGCCACTCTCTGTCACCATTGCAAATGACTTATTTAGTCTCAATGTGGAATTTATAAATCTTCTTTGATCTCAGTACAGAGTTCACCTGTCTTCTTTGGTCTGAGTATGATGAAGTTCAGCAGTCTCAGCTTCACACCAGTTGACCAATTCTCATATGTTATTGAAGATCTAGTTTAAATGAGACCATTCAATGCTTGAAGGATGGCTGCACATAAAACATTTAAGACTTGAAAGAATATAGTGCACCAGGAGACTATGGTTACTATCAAAACGATAATATCAAAAGACCACAGTGTACCCTTAATCCAAGAGTTCTTATGAAATGTACCAAACCAAGAGAGACAAGTCAAAGTTCAGACAACACAGGCAATTCAATAGTATTTGAGTCTATTTGTTTATAGTCCTTCTTTGGGCTATGGTAATGATGAAGGACCATATTTTGCTATAAAGTGGCCTGATTTAAAGAAACATTCATTTTCTTAGCCTAGTAAAACAAGTCATAATAATCTGGAGACCTACTAGAAGAAATATAAAGATTAGAAAACCTTGGAAAACCTGAGCTTGCCATCCACCATTTAGGATGCCTGCAAACCAACTCTTAGTTGCTCCCATAAACACATCATGTGTCCCTTTCTCTTGAGAAATTTTCTTAATGTATTGGTGATAGTGTCTAAGGAAACAGAAGTATCAGCCACCTTTTAAATTAAGCTTTCTGTAGCAACAAAATTGGGAAAGATATATACAATATTCAGTTTTGTTCAACACCAAACATCAGCCCCAAACTTGAGTAAAAAGGGCATCTAAAGTTCCGTGATATTCCATTAAGTGTTTTTGTTGAATACACATGTTATCAGTCACCTTTTGAAGAGTGGCTTCTACCTGTCTGAAACCCAGGGAGATCTGATTGACTACATAATCAGATTTGTCCCAATTTATGGATTAACTTGAAATTCCATACAATTGGAACTGAGAATACTCAGTTAAGCACAGTGGAATGAGGAAACAATCCAGGATATCAAGGAGGAAATTTATAAAGAGATTAATACCTTAAAAAACAATGTAACAGAACTTCTGGAACTGAAGGATTCATTCAGCACAACTAAAAATACAAACAACAGCTTAAGCAGCAGATTAGAGAAAGCAGAGGAAAGAATTTCTGATCTTGAAGACCATCTTTATGATGTAACTCAGGCAGACAAAAAAGAAAAAGAAAAAATAATTCAAAAAATAGAAAGTCTAAGAGAGCTAATGGACAACCTTAAGCACACAAACATCTGAATCATGGGAGTTTCAGAAAGGGAGGACAAAAGTAAAGGCATTAAAATCTATTCAATGAAATAACAATTGAAATCTTCTCAGGTATAGGGAGAGATACAACCTTCATATCCAAGAAGCTCAAAGATCCCCAAACAGATTCAACCCAAAAAGATCCTCTCTGAGACACATTATACTCAAACTGGCAAAGCTTGAAAACAAAGAGAGAATCCTTAAAGCAGCAAGAGAAAAGTGTCAGGTCACTTACAAGGCAGCCCCCATCAGACTAACAGAAGACTTCTCAAATAAAACTCTACAGGTCAGAAGAAAATGGGGTGACATATTCAAAATATTAAAAGAAAAACAATGCCATCCAAAAGTACTACACCCAGCAAGGCTATCCCTCAGAAATGAGGAAGAAACTGTGTTTGTCCCAGAGAAACAGATGCTATAGGAGTTCACCACCACATGACTAGCCCTACAAAAAATTCTCAAAGGAGTCCTGCATCTGGAATCTCAAAAACAATGATGACTACAACAAATAAGAAAGAGAAAACACAACTGGTAAAACACAGATGCAAAGTGGAAAGAAAAAAGAAACTAAGTTTTACTCCCTCAGAAAAACATCAAGCATTGAAGATGAATAATAAAGTGGGAAGAAAAAAAACAAAAGATCTTTAAAATATCTAAACAAAATTGATGAAGTGCCAGGAGTAAGATAAAAGATCTCAATAACACCACTAAATGAAAATGAATTAAACTCCCCACTCAAAAGACACAGACTAGGGCCAGCCCAGTGGCGCACTGCTATAGTGCGCCGCTTGGGAAGTGCAGTGGCGCTCCCGCCGAGGGTTCGGATCCCACATACAGACCGGCCGCTCGCTGGCTGAGCGAGGGGCGGGAGCAACACCGAGGGTTGCGATCCCGTGGCCGGTCCCGGTCCGGTACGGGCGTGACACTGAGGGTTGCGATCTGTTGCCGGTCACGAAAAAAGACAAAAAGGAAAAAAACAAAAGACACAGACTAACAAATTGGATTATAAATCTAGACCCAACTATATGCTGTCTTCAAGAGAATCACCTCACCTGTAAAGACACATACAAACTAATAGGGAAAGGATGGTAAAAGATATACCATGCAAATGGAAACCAAAAACGAACAGGAATAGCTATTCTTCCATCAGATAAAATAAACTCTATACCAAAAACCATAAAATGAAACCAAGAAGGCCACTATATAATGATAAAGGGATCTATCCAGCAAGAAGACATAACAATCAAAAACATATATATATATATATATCTAGATTACATATCTCTTTATATATATATATATATATATATATATAGAGATACAAAAAGACCCATATATATATATATATATATATATATATATATATATCCAACAATGGAACACCCAGGTATTTAAAGCAAACACTATTAGGCCTAAATAAAGAGTTAAACCACAATGCAGTAATACTGGAGGACCTGAACACCCCTCTCTCAGTACTGGACAGATCGTCCAGGAAATGAAGCAACAGAGAAACTCAGTATTTAAACTACACTTTAGACCAATTGGATCTGGTGGATATCTACGGAACTTTTCATCTAACAACTCCAGAATATACATTCTTCTCATCATAACTTGGAACATTCTCCAGGATAGACCCCATGTTAGGTCACAAATCAAGTCTCAAAAATTTTAAAAAATTGAAATTGTATTAAGTATCTTTTCAGACCACAATGTATTAAAAATAGGAATTAATAAGAAGTGAAACTCAGGACACTATACAAATACATGGAAAATAACAAAAATGCTCCTGAATTAACTATGGGTCCAAGAAGAAATTAAACAGGAAATCAATAAATTTCTTGAAATCAATGAAAATAAAGACACATCATATCAAAAACTCTGGGCTACTGCAAAAACAGTACAGAGGGAAGTTTATTGCAGTAAGTGCTTACATCAAAAAAATAGAAAGATTTCAGATAAACAACCTAACTCTACTCCTCCAAGAACTAGAAAAACAAGAGCAATCCCATCCCAAACTCGGTAGATGGAAAGAAATAATTAAGATCACAGCAGCAATAAATGATATAGAGACCCCCAAAAAATGATACAAAAGATCAATAAAAAAAGTCTTGGATTTTTTGAGAAGATAAAGAAATAGGCAAACCATTAGCTAGGTTAATGAGAGAGACAGAGAGAGTGACAGAGAGACAGAGAGAGAGAAGACCCAAATAACAAAAACAACAAAAAGGAAATGAAAAAGGAGACATTACAACCTATACCAGAGAAACACAAAGAATCATTAGTGATTACTGATTATTACAAACAACTATATATCAACAAATTTGAAAAACTGGAGGAAATGGATAAATTTCTGGACACATACAAACTACCAAGACTGAACCAAGAAGAAAGAAAAAACCTGAACAGACCAATAAGAAGCAATGAGATTGAAGCAGTAATCAGCAGTCTCCTAACAAAGAAAACCACAGGATCAAATGGCTTTATTGATGAATTCTATCAAGTTTTTAAAGAAGAATTAATACCAATTCTCTTCAAACTGTTCCAAAAATCTGACACAGAGACCATCCTTCCAAAGTTATTCAATGAGTCTAGCTCACCCTGGTACCAACATTAGATAAAGATACAACAACAACAAAAACTACAGACATCTCTGATGAACATAGATGCAAAAATCCTCAACAAAATACTAGCAATCAGAATACAGCAGCACATCAAAAAAAAAAAATGATAACAACATGATCAAGTGGGATTCATTCCAGGGAGATAAAAATGGTTGAACACATACAAGTCAATAAATGTGATACACTACATTAACAAAATCAAGGACAGAAACCATATGTTTATCTCAACAGATGCATAAAAATATTTGACAAAATTCATCAGTGCTTCATGATAAAGGCTCTCAGCATTTTTGGTATAGCAAGAAAGTATCTCAACACATTAAAAGCCATATATGACAAACCCACCATTGATATCATTCTGAATGGGATGCCTCCAGCTTTTTCTTTAAGAACAGGTACAAGAAAAGATTGCCCACAGTCACCACTCCTGTTTAACATAGTAATGGAAGTACTAGCCAGAGCAATCAGGCAAGCGACAGAAATAAAGAGCATCCAGATTGGAAAAGATGAAATCAAACTGTCCCTATTTGCAGATAGCATGATCCTATATAAAGAAAAAGCTGAAGACTCTACCAAAAAACTCTTAGAGCAGATGAACAATTTCATTAAACTTACAGGATACAAAATCAACATGCAAAAATCAGTAATGTTTTTATACTCCTATAATGAACTAGCAGAAAAAGAAATCAAGAATTTAAGCCCATTTTCAATAGTCACACACACACACACAAAGAAAACCCCTGAAAATCAACTTAACAAAAGAGGTAAAGTTTTCTACAAGGAGAACTACAAATTGCTACTGAAAGAAATTAAAGAGGACACAAAAAGGTGGAAAGACATTCCATGCACTTGGATTGGAAGAATCAACTTAGTGGAAATGTCCATATTACCCAAAGTGATTATGGTTCACTTTGGTGATTTGGTGATAAATTCAATGCAATCTCCATCAAAATACCAACGACAATCTTCACAGAAATAGAAAAAAAAAATCCTAGCGTTCATATGGAACAACAAAGACCCCATATAGCCAAAGCAATTCTGACCAGAAAAAAATAAAATAAAGGTGGACTCATAACACTACCTGAATTCAAATTGTGCTGCAAAGCAATAGTAACCAAAACTGCATGGTACTGGCATAAAAACCAGACACTCGAACCATTGGAGCAGAATAGAAAACCCAGAAATCAACCCACATACATACAACCAACTGATCTTTGACAAAGGCACCAAGAACATACATTGGAGAGTGCTGGGAAAAGAGGACATCCATATGCAGAAGAAAGAAACTAGACCTGTATCTCTCACCATATACCAAACTCAACTCAATATGGATTAAAGACAACTATAAGACATGAAAGTATAAAGCTACTAAAGGAAAACATAGGGGACACACTTCAGGAAGTAGAACTGGGCAAACTTATGAATAAGACTCCCCAAACACAAGCAAAATAAATAAATGGAATTATCTCATACTAAAATGGTTCTGCACACCAAAGAAACAATCAACAGAGTGAAAAGACAGCCTACAGAATGGCAGAAAATATTTGCAAAGTATACATTATACAATGGATTAATATCCAGAATGTACAGGGAACTCAAACAACTACACAGTAAAAAAAGAAATAACCAATTTTTAAAAATGGGCAAAGAAGCTGAATAGACATTTTTCAAATGAAGACATAAAAATGGCCAACACATACTTCAAAAAAATGCTCAGCATCATTAGTCATCAGAGAAATGCAAATCAAAACCACATTAAGATATAATCTCACCCCAGTTAGACTGGCTATAATCTAAAAAACTGAGAGTAACAAACACTGGTGAGGTTGCAGAGGAAGGGGAACTCTTCTACACTGATGGGACTATTAATTAGTACAGCCACTATGGAAAACAATATGGAGGTCTCTTAAACAATTACAGATAGATTTACCATATGATCCAGCAATTCCACTTCTGGATATAGACCCAAAGGAATGGAAATCATCATGTTGAAGGCATACATGCACTCCCATGTTTATTGCAGCCCTATTGACAATAGCCAAGACATAGAACCAATCTAAATATCCATCAGCAGATGGCTGGATAAGGAAAATGTGGTATATACAGGTAATGGAATACTACTGAGACATACAAACCAATGAATTTCTGCCATTCTCAGCAACACAGATGAGCTTGGAGAAAATTATGTTAAGTAAAATAAGCCAGGCACAGAGGGAAAAAAACCCCGCATGTCTTCACTCATAAGTGGGAGTTGAGAAAGAAAGAAGGAATGAAAGGAAGACCACAGTGGTGCATTTGACTTGCAGAGGGAGAGAACAGACCTAGGGTTGCCATGGGTGTAGGAGTGTACTTGTAGGGTTGTTGGAGAGAGGTTAGATGAGGGACATGGGGAATAATTGCAATTTGCTTTAATGGGCATGGTGATAGGATTGATCTGATCCCCACATCTTGAGCACGGGTGGTGATGGTCAGCTTTGTGCCCATGAATATGCATATCAATAACAAATTTGCCATTAATAAAAATAAAAAATGAAATTAGCATATTTTCATCTATTTCAAGGTTGATGCTAATTTCAGTTATTGATTGTTTTGGCTTCTGGTGATAGGAGCTATTATGAGAACTTTGAGGGGAAGCCATTCAAGAGGCAGGAGGAGTGAGCCAGGCCAAATATCAAGATCCAATCCAATGAGAAGGCAGTATGGAATAAGCAGATACTCCACAGACCCAATATGGGCCCCCAGGATTTGGAAAGGAGGGCCATCTAGTTGCATTAGAACAAGGGTCCCTTAAATCTGTTTGGCCATAAATTTGCAGCTTCCAGTGGGAAATTTATTTTTTTGTGGCCCCTTAATAGTATGTTGTAAGGGTGTATAACCACATTGGAAGAAAAAGGACCCTACTGTATTTAATCTGGTGACATTATATAAGCAATTACTTGTATTCACGTAAGTAATTCCCAGATCTTGAGCATGTGATGCCTGAAAGCACAATATACCTTTGGCAGACATCACTTGGATAGATTTTGTATATTTTCTAACATCCAGATTATTTATTGGAAAACTCAGTGTTGTTTCTAGTGAATGCAGGAGAGCAAGTAGCAGTGATATTTACAATATCAAGGATATTCTTCCTTTGGAGATTCAGGGTGACTTTTATTATGAACATGGAAAGGCATTTGTATCAGTGGAATTGTTTCCTGATTTTTTGGTATTAGCCCACAAACCCAAACAATTGCTCTGGTTTTCTGCTAAAGCATAAACTCGAGCTGAAACCATCCACTGATTATGGTCACATATATTTTCTTGTGGGAAAAGGGAAAGGACTAGAATAGCAGGAAATAAGAAAAATGAAAAAAAGCAAAAGGCTTTCATGATGACAGAGAGCTCTTGATCCATGTTCTTGGGAAAGCTGTCCACCTCTGTGACACTATCTGCTTTGGGGGAGAAATTTCCTTGGTCAACTTTACCTTAAAGACTCCAAAACGTGTACAGTTCCAAGAGCCTGGAGAGGCCCTTTTGAGTTGTGAGATGTGTACCCAAGGTTCAAGGCCGTGAAGCTTTCCTGCAGTGTGGGTGGTGAGAAAGCTTGGCATGGTTCCTTCCAATGAGGTTCAAGGGCACTCCTTTCTCTGATGTTGTTTCCAGAAGACCCAGTCTCTGGGTTCTAAATGATGAAGAATTTGATTGTCCTCAGTTGGTGGATCATGAAAAGCTTCCTTTACTTGGTGAAAATACACTTCAGCATAATGCATTAAAGCCTTGCAGAGCAGCAACACAGAGATGGAGAGGAAGGCGCGGGACCGGCCCAGCTCTGGGAGCTTTGTGAGTGACCCCAAGCCCAGCCCTGCTTGGAGGGCAAAGGCCCGCCCGGCCCCCGCTTACCACACCAGGCTAGGCGCCTTCATCAAGGCACGGGACTGGCCCAGCTCTGGGAGCTTTGTGAGTGACCCCCAGCACAGCCCCGCTTGGGGGGCAAAGGCCCGCCCGGCCCCCACTTACCACACCAGGCTAGGCCCCTTCATCAGCACTGCCTCCATTTTCTCCGGGGGGTGGTGGAGCCGGCCGGCTCAGATCGGGCAAGCCAGCCATCTTCGCTTGGCGTGGCTCCTCACTGAGCCGTGCCACTTGTGCGCCTCAGCGCAGGGACCCCAAGGCCTGTGGACTGGCCACCAATCCCACTCCACCCACGGATCTCTGGTGGGGCTGGTGGCGTGGGGAGCCCCC
>NW_007738132.1:16955-42733 GCF_000696425.1 Galeopterus variegatus
GACACAATAACTAACTACATTGTATATTGACAAAATAAAAATTAAAAAAAAAAAAGAAAAGGCTTGCATTCTTTCTCTGTGCTTTGCAATGTAAATTTCCTACCTTGGTTTCCCTAAAACTCAGTATAGGCTTCTGTCATGTGGGACAGATAAACTTTAACTTGCTTCACTTACAGAGACATGACTTAAATCCAACTGTTTTTTTAAAACTAGTGAGTTTTATATTTTATCTGTTTTATTATTAACATTTTGAACAAAATCTATAAGATCCTTATTTCTTTTTTTACATCTGCATATATACATATGTAAGCTGGATGCTATGTCTACATGTTCATGTCTATACATGTGTTTCTTGTCTACATGGTACTAGATAAGCATAAATGCTTTTCAAGTTCACTCGTCTTTAGTTTTTAAAATTGTCAGTAAAATAGATGTGTTTTCAAAAATTGATTTAATCCTTTTTACCTAGATTTATCATTTGGTCAGCACAAATTTATACTGTCTCTGATATTTTAAGGTCATAAGATTATTGCTTTTGTGGTATATTTGATACTTGCTTAATTTGTTTATAAACTAAAATCTATAAGAGAACTGGCTGCTGGGCTTTCGCCAAAGCCTTCCACATGTCTTGTTATTAGCTTGCTTTTGGTTTTGAATTCTGGGGTCTAAACAGAAAAGGACATAAAGTGTCCAAAGTGGCATGGGCCACCAGTTGCAGGACAAAACTCAATATGGTCTCCTCCTTATCTCAGCTCTGCCTCCTGGCCATGCTGGGAGGGGACGATATCCTTTAGACATTATCTTTGTAAACTCTGCCCTCTGTCTTGGGCTCCACATGGCCGCCCTGGATGCCATATGGCCCTGAATGCCACATGGATATTTGGGACCCAAGACAGCTAGTGAAAAGGGACCTACATTTAATATCTCAAAGACCTTAGTTAATACTGGTTGATAAGGGTGTAGCTTGGAATAAGCAAATTAGACAAATATAAATGGTTAAAGTCTTTATAAATGAAATGATTATAGTTTCCAAAATTCTTTTCAGTAATTTGAAATCTTAAAGTCATGTTACATTAAATTAAGTAATAGGTAACCATAAATGTCTGAGGCATTTCAGTACTGAAGCATTGTTTTGGGCAATATATTTAAAAAGCTAAATGTATTTAAATCTGTTAAAAAATTAAGTAGGTGTCTCTACAGAAATTAGAAATGGTTTTATCTACAATTATTAATATAAAACAGTTCAAGATTGCTTTCTTCCTACATTTTTCACTGGAAATTAGGGTTACTAAGACTTAATTATAGTTAATATAGGTAATTCAAACTGCTAGGTATAAGAAAATTTTATATACAGAATGTTTAAGGAAAGTAGAATGTGTTTTTGTTAAAGGTTGTAGAAGGCATGAAAATGTGATATGGTTTTTGTTAAAAGAAAAGTTTGTCTGGTTTAAAGATATTCAAAGGGTATTTCAAGTAAAATAATAAAAGGGAATGTTATAGACATGACTGAATGGATATAGTTGAGAGGGTTTGTAAGAGCTTGTAAAAAGTTTATAATAATCTTGAGTGATCAAAACTAACTGAGATTAGATTTTTTTCATGTTTTTATTGAAATTACTTCTAATATTAACAGTACACTGGTACAAAAGTAAAATTTGGTTTCCTTCTTTTAAATAAGATTTTCATGTAATATTAACAACAGATAATAAAGTATTTGTGTTCATCTTTTGAGTAAACTAAAAAAAGTAAACAATAAATAGGAGATATTATCCATAAAATTCGTGGAGCCCCTTACCTGGTGAGTACCTCCTCCCTGCCATGGAGGATTGCTGCCTCATGCCTTTAATGTTTGCTAGAGACCTTTGGAATTATTTAGTACACCAAGTTTTTGTCTGGGAAACCATACGTATCTATTAGGTAGAAATGGCTAGGGCTCAGACAAGCCTTGTATAATCTGCTCTGACATATGGACTCCTTATCTACTAGATCCTAAGGTTCTTGAATGTCACATTATTTCAATATTACTGTACCACCTTAGATGGTGTGAAATTCTAGTCCCCTAGTCTTAATATTCCCCCCATGTATTTAATTCCCTTCTGCACCACCATATTGATAAATATTTGTTTGTGGTCCTGGACCCCAAAACTCTACCACCCCAGAGACCTGCCACCACTTGTGACCCTTACTTTCAATGTTCTCCTGAAATCTTTGGTAAAAGGGCCAACTGGCAGTTAGCCCATTTTGTCTCCTATGCAAACACAAGGCTGAGGGATGTACATCCTGGTCCCATGCCTAATCTTATTTTGGGGCACCAGCCTTATTGTGAGAAAAAAGAATCTACAGGTAGGGATACCCCTATGGGATGCCCAGAGATGAGGAGACAGAGCATCAAGCTCCTCCAGGGGGACATCCATGGAAAAATGGCTGCATTGGAGAGGGACACCTTCCGATGGGCCCCAATCATAGATGGCCAAGGAATGCCTGCCCATTTAATCAAGTGGAGAGCATACCAGGAGAAAAACACTTGCTCCTTGGTGATTGACTCTTCTTTTTTGCCTCTCTTTTTCTCATGCCCATAGCAGACAAGATGGGAAATATTCCATCAACCCCTGAACAGTCACCCTTGGGGTACATATTAAAGAGCTGGAACTACTTTAAACTAGATGGTTTGAAAAGGAAAATGTTCATATTTTTCTACAATGTGGCTTGGCCCCAATATAAGTTAGATGATGGAGAACAATGGCTCCAAAATGGCCCTCTAAATTACAGCACCATCCTACAATTGGATCTCTTATTTCGCAGGGCCCGTAAATTGACTGACTTCTCATATGTCCAGGCCTTTATGGCCGTATATCAGAATCCAAAATTAAAAGAAAATTGTCTGATTTGGTACGCAGAAATCCAAGTGAAGCCTACCCCTCCCCCTGAAACTGACATCCTTGATGACCCCCTCCTAAATAGTTGTACTCAGGCTTGAGAGAGAGGGTTTGTTTAGAAACTGCCTGGCTCATTTAGAAACATTGTTTGTGTAACATTCTGAGCTAAAGACCAAAGGTGGAATATTTCCTGCAGTGACTGAAGCAGTATCAACTTACAGCCTACAATGAAACTCAGTAGCTAAGATATAGCCTAGTTGTTTGAAACAGTAGCAACAACAGCTAAATTAATGGAGATGTGAGGGAGAGCCTCTCCTTTCTATGTTCCTTTGCCATATGTTTCACCTCCTAGTATGTTGAATCTCATGTGCTTTGCAGCTGTGGTCGCTTTTTCTGTGGTATCCCTTTTCATGTATCTTTTTTCTTCTGTAGCACTCTTTCTACACTGTTTGTTAAAAAGTCCCATTTGGGTATGAAAAATGACTCAAGGGTGAAAAAGCCAGCATTTGGTATGTGTGGGAAAGCTCTGCATGATTGGGTTTGAGTAACTAAATTTGTGTCTTTTACTCGTTAAAACCTGATGGACAAAAAGGAAATGGTTCCCTTCCCCCCTGATTTTCTCTAGGCAAGCTTGAGAAACAGAAACTGTTACAATTGGCTTCATCTCTGTATGAAATGTGTCTATCTGTGCACAGAGTTCTGCAAGCGTTAAAGCAGAAGCCTAGTAAGGGAAGCATCAGGTGACTTAAAAGTAAACTAAAGAAAAAAGGTGGTAAAATGTTTAAAATCAGACCTCTATGAAAAATGTTTTTAGAATTATCAGCATACATCTTTGCCTGGGTTTACTAATCAAACAGGATTACATTTGTCTTTGCTAAAGGCTTTAAGGCTAAAGTTGTGAACCCAGCCTAAAACAAAAAGATCATTCTGTATGCAATTCTTAGGCAAATGAGACCAATTTAGTATTGATAAGAAAAGGGATAAGTATGTAGGAAAAGATGAGATATGAGGAAGGTTATGAAGATGCAGTTGTGAGTAGGAAGATTAAAAAGAAAAAAGAATACGATCATGTTAGAAAGTATCTGGTGCAGTGAGTTTTTGTCCTAGTGTAAAATTGAAAGGGACCTTAGCCAGAAAAACAACCATCTTTGGGGTAATTAAGACCAAGCAGAACATTTCAGTCAGCCCTTAACTTGGAAACATAATTATCTATTCCTTGAGGTTAGCAGAAGAATTGAGAGACTGCCAGGAGATGAAATCACCACCTCTTATGTTGATTTACTTCAGAGGGGGTGCACCTACCATTAAGGACTGAAACTAAGTTTCTTGTTTTTCTTATCTCTCTAATTGGCTGTAAACAAGAGGAGATATAAGAGAGAGGCAAGACAACCTACTCCCCCTCTTACTTAAAGGAAAACTGCATTCATGTTAATTAGAAATCCTAGTCAGGTATATTTATGATGTTTGATTAAGGTTATTAACCTTGAGCTCTCCCTAGGAGATAAGGACTCCAACCTCGAGGTAACATCAAGGACTTGAAGCTGACCACAGACTCTGTGATGCTGAAGTTTCCAATCCATCATGGGACCCTGACATTTGACTCAGACCATCTGACGCTCCCAGACTCTTCCTCCCACCCTTTTTTCTTTACAACAAAGACCCTTACCTCATCTTCCTTCCTCTTCCCCTTTATAAACCCCAGAACAGGCATCAGAAGGTGGGATGATTTTAGCCTGGTCATCTTCCAGATGCCAGTTATCTGAATAAACCTTCTAATCCTTGCACCAACTTCTGGGCTTTCGAGTCATTTGTTTAATGCAAGAGGACAGGCCGAGCCTGGTCTAACGAAATGACTGGCTATTTAGGAAGCAGGAAATATGGGACAAAACCAGAAAGTCTGAGTAAGTCATAATAATGATTTGTGAAGGCTAAATTTATAAAAGAAATTTAAATATTGGCTAAAATTAAAAGTGAATTATGTATAAGTTTTTATAAAAATTGGGCATTAATGTCAAAAGTACTTTGATGCAAGGCTAGAGTTTGCTGTCCTATGTTGGACCAACCAGGTTTTCTGGAAACACTGAACTACACTTACGCGAAAACTGTGAAAACAACAGAGCCAGCCTGATGCCCACGGGTCCTGAGAGATGGGGGCCATGGGACTTTGCCTCATTCCCACCACACGTCCAGGCCAGCAATGGGAACCAGCTGACACCTGGGATCCTGAGGCAGGGACCGGGCCAGCCCTGCCCCCACCCACAATCAGATCCTAGAATGTGCTTATTAACCATGTGTGTTTCTTTGGGATGCGTGACTTATCTGCTCATGTCCTGCACCAAATTTCTGCTTAGATTTTTCTAATTCATTTTTAAGAGTTCTCTTTGCAATAAGGATGTTAATCTATGTGTGTTTTTTAAAAAATGTAGAGAGTAGAATATTGATTACCAGAGGCTTGGCAGGGGGAGATTAGGGGTGAACTAATGGGGACAAAACTATGCTATCTACCCTAAGTGAATCATTGTGCATGATATGCATGTATTGAAACAACACACTGTACCCCATAAAAATAAATAAAGATAAAATTGAATTAAAAAAATAATGAAGAAAACAAAGTGGAACAACAACAACAAAAAGATCAATGGACAAAGTAAAAGATTTTGTAACTCTAATAAGAAACTGATGTGTTTATGAAACTTCTAATCAAGATCAACCAAAGCAAAAAGTAATTACACAGTGTTAAGTGACTAATAAACATAATATTTTATAACTTTCATTTTTGGTTCTTTACATAAATGTCTTATTTTCCAGATTTAAGGAAACTCTCTCTCTCTTACATCAATTTGGTGAAATATTATTTATAAACAAAGATGGAAGCATTTGCTTTTCCCCTATTTTATTCCTCCAAATTTTGGAAACTTTTTGTGAGAATCTTTATGATTTTTATGGCAATATGGTTATTTGCATAGGATCCATGGGAACCTGATGTCTCTTTATAATAGTATGCAATTGGAAACATTAGTTATTATAAAACAGCATATCTCTTCTAAGTTCCTGACCCCACTTCCTTTTACCCTAATTTAGCCCAACTTCTGTTTCATTTTTCCCAACATGTGACATAAGTTCCTGGGAATAAGCTTTCCCACTTCCAATGGATCAGTCTATATGAGAATGAGCCTTCCCAGCACCAACCGATCAGTACAAAGAAAAGTAAAACCTTTTCAATCAGAAAATTGATCATCAATACTTCCATGAGGAATGTGTTGATCAAAAAGGGGGAAACTATGTCTTCTCTACACAAGCAGTTCTCTAGAAGTATTCACACCCTTGAAGCAGGGGGGCTCATAACTTGGATGAGACATCCTCTTCCTAAGCAAAAGGATTGATGCAAGTTCTTCAGATTGTCAATGTACCAATTAATATATAGCTTGTTAACTCTAAATATTGACAGTAGGAAGCTATTAGAGTGAGCAGGACTGAAGCCATGTTGGGACCTAAAACCACAAGGGCTATAGGAAATTTTAAAAAGGATACAGTTTTTTTCTTGGCACTTAAAAGAAAAACCACTTAAAAAGGATAGAGGTTTTGTTTTGTTTTGTTTTGTTTTTCTCTGTGTTCCCTCTTTCCCTGCAAGATGACATTATTTACATGAATATAAAGTTTTTTTCCAGCCAGCTTAAAGCTTAAGACTTACAGACCCTGGGAAAACAAGAAAGTCATCAATAAAGCTATGCTGATTTCATCCCTCCAGCAGGAATTTGAGGTGATGAAAAGGATGGGAGTCTTGGTGAGGCTTTGCACCAGAGATAAGCAGTTCAAGCTCAATCTCTGAGGGGCGTTACCTCTCCTGCTCCAAGTTCTCACAGGGTGACTGCCATTCAGAAAACCATCACGATACTTCAAGGATCTGAGCTCCTGCCCCTCTCCACACCTGAGCCTTCCCTGGTGCTGCTCGACAGTCTAGGCAGAGTTGTGCTCCCAGTGACAGTGACAATTGCACTGACCCAGCAGGAAGTAGCTAGAGCATTGGGATCTATGGCCCTCTGCACCCTAAAAAGGTTTATGGGAGCAAACTTTTTCAAGGGGGAATTGAGGCAGGACAGAATAGGAACATGCTCAAGGGAGGCTGCTCATAAATATTCAGACTGGATCAGCCAAAGTTAAGAGAGTAACCAGAAACTTCAGAAACTCAGGAACACATGACAGGAGGTTGATGCAACCTTGCATCGGCCTAGTAGGCCTTAACTACCTCAGATCCTCCCCCACAGCCAAATATTCCTTCCCTTAGTTAAGATAGAGACCCATCCCAGAACCACTTATATACCCTCCCCCTAAAGATCAGGGAAGCATGGGTTTCTCCTTTGCAGAGAAGCCAGCACACTTCCTGGGCACATACTTTTGATTTATATTAAAGCCCTATTATGTTCTATTTCTCTGTTCCTGTCTTCCTTTCCTTTTACCAGTCCCGTGAAAGATCTTTCTTTCACATGTAGACCGAGAACCTTAAACTGCCACCTGGTAACAAAACCACATGATCAATTAGATTTATAGACAAAAAAGGAAAGTGACAGTACAGAGGAAGGAAATGAGGTATAGAACAACTGACTCCCTATAATGGGCTGAGATTCAGCTATTGTCATAGAAGCACACTTGTAAGTTAGGTTTTCAATGTCCCCCTGTACTTACATACTAAGTTAGGTCACAGTCAATATAACAGCTCAAGCATGAAAGTATGGAAGATTTCTCATGCCAAATTTTTTTTAGTTTGATTTAACATAAACTAAAAAATACACACAACTCATTGGCTAAGATTGAGTAATATACTAGGTTTAGATGGCCTAGACCTTTGTCACTAGTCTTGTTAAAAATTAGAATTTATGTTAGGCAGGCCTATAAATATGGGCCTGAGATCATATCCCATGCCCATATTAATTTACTGTCATAATTATGTCAATACTTTAAAAAGTGTCTCGCTCTTCTCTAGGAAACCTGAGACATAAAATCATAAGGACCTAGAAGGATCCATCAGACAAAAATCTTCCATTCATATCAACCATGATGCTTCATCTATATAAAAGTCTTCTGAAGAAGGGACTGCCACCATACTGGGAGTAAATGTACAATTATTGCTGATCTCCCCTACCACCATTAAAGTGAAAGAAGAACCCAACTTGACTCATGCTTTCCATGTGTAGACAGCACCTCAAGAAAACTGGTAACTCCCACATAGGACTTGAAACAATTTTCTAGAATAGCTGACATTGGTAACACACTCACCTGAAAAAGAGTCATTCTAATGGGCTTACTACCACTCACGTAGATAGACTTGCTGTCATATTCAGATTCAATACTGTCATAATTGATTCTTTTCTAATTCTGATAATTGCTTTGCCTTCTGTTTTGATACAGACTTGCTAGATATTTCAATGGATACAAATAGACCAGAAAAATATATATAGGGCAATGGCAATAATTTAAAAATTGTAATATAATTACAATAAATGGGAAAATTGTGAAGGTAAAATGATCAAGATTTCAAATTGTAAGGAAACTTACTGAGACTTACTGGTGGACTGATGTAAAAACAAACACACTTCCAGTATCCTGGTCATTTGCAAAAAAGGCAGACATCTCAAGGTTTGCATTGTTTTAGTAAAGTTTTCCTTGTTTAATAAAGAGGAGGGAGGCCATTGCCTCTCTTTCCTCCTCTCTTTAGGGTGTCTCCTTGAAACATAATATGCCTAATAAGATGCCTGACCTTTGAATTTTACAATACAAAATCAGGGGACTCCCCACCCTTGGAGCTGTAAATACATACCTCCAAAATTAACTCTCTCAAAAGGTATAAAGAAAACAGTCACAAGGTGCCTCTATTTGTATCTCAAGGAAATAAGATAAATTTTAATTGTTCTTATTGTTCTTTCTTCCACTTTACTACATAAATTTGTTTGAAATTCTGTGCAAATTTTACAGAAATTTTCATGCATGTAAATCTGTAATGCTTACTCACTAATTGAAAGAAAGTGAGCTGAGACATCGGGTACTGATCAAGCTTTATTAAGGGAAAAAAATCTGCCAGGCTGCCCTCAAAATGGAGGACAGCACCAGGTGTAGGGGTGGGAGAGCTTATATAGGCTGTAGAGAAGGCTGACATAATCAGGGAGGGGTTTGGCCCTTGTGTGGAGGAGTTTCTATTTCTCAGAAACCATGAGATTTCTTGTAAGGGAAAGGCTGGTGGCCATTTTGTGCTGAGTGTGTATAACATGGTGCCGGTCATGTTCAAGATGGTGCCAGTCACATCCAAGATGGCACTGGTCACATCCAGAACCTATCATACAATACTCCTGTTACAGGCAACCCCAGACCTGGCCCCTGAGGCTTCCACCTTTGCCTCCCCCTTGGACAAGGTTAATCCCATAGTAGGAGACACTTCTTCTCCCTCCATTGCTATGCACCATTCCCCTATCCTTGTTAAGTTGCAGAACCCCTCTTTGTTCCCTAATGTCCCACAATACCCCTCACTAACAAATACCTAATAGGCTTAAAACCCATCATACACAAACTCCTTTCTTCTCATCTCTTATGGCCTACCTACTCGCCTTTTGATATGCCTATCCTTCTGGTTATAAAGCCTAATGGCTCATACCGTTTAGTTCAAGACCTCAGGGCCATTAATGGAGCCATTTTACCCATAACCCCAATCATTTCTTGACCTCAAAGATGCCTTTTTTTCTATCCTTTTATACCCATCTTGCCAAAACCTGTCCGTTTCCTACTATGCACCCTCTCAACCTCTCAGCCCCTGAACACTTGCCTTTTCTCTTCCTCCTGCTTCTTTTCCTAACAGAGACATATGCCACACCCTGATCACAATGTATAACCAAGGTTTTGGTGGGTGGAAGGACACTTTCCAACCTCCTGGGTTTTGGCACCAAAATGAAAGAAAGTGAGCCAAAACACTGGGTACCGATCAAGCTTTGTTAAAGGAAAAGAATCTGCTGGGCTGTGCTCAAAATGGAGGACAGCACCAGGCATGGGGGTGGGAGAGCTTATATAGACTGTAAGGAAGGCTGACATAATCAGGGAGGGGTTTGGTGCTGGTGTGGAGGAGTTTCTATTTCTCAGAAACCATGAGGTTTCTCATAAGGGAAAGGCTGGCAGCCATTTTGTGCTGAGTGAGTGTAAAATGGCACCAATCACATCCAAGATGGTGCCAGTCATGTCCAGAACCTATCAGTAATAAATTGCGTTGGGGGTCCATTCATATAAATCTGTAATGCTTACTCACTAATAAATTGTGTTGGGGGTCTTTTGTTGGAAGGATTGTTTTATTTCTCCCAAAAGATCTGCTAATCTACTGCAAAATGTTAGTGTATGACAGTTCATGATTACCTTCCACTTAGTTTTCTCAGCAAAATGGAAGCTAATTACTTTGGAATAAAGTCATAGTTAATATGTGAATTAGACTATACTTAGGAACAATATTTTTATAGAAATACGACAGTGTACCTGTTTCTATTTTTCATGGAAAAGAGTATTTTTGTCTTAATGGAGTGATGGGGGGGGTCTCTGACCCCCTTTGCACTCTTCAGGCTTATTGAGGACCGCTGAGAGCTTCTATGGGCTATAACTATTGATATTTTACTATCTTGGAAATGGAAATGGAAAAATAGGTTGTGTTTATTTATTGGTTCATTTAAATATAGCAATGATGAATGATGAATGTATTGATATTAACACCCTTTTAGTAAGTGAGTCAAAGTGAGTTCTGATGTGAACACATTGAGATTGATTCTAAAATAAAGTGTCAGTTTGTTTTAGAATATGAAAGAATCTAACGAAGGGCAAAATTTGAAAGTAAATTTTATTTACCTTGATTTATAATACCTGAGTTTGAAAGCTATGAAATGTGTTAAAATCTTAGCAAAGTTTCTTCAATTTTGTTGGCCTTATTTCCTTGGTTTACTGTTAACTCCCTTAACTTACAATAGAAGGGCTTATTCTGTTTTTCAGTGTAGTCTGAATAGATAGCAAAGATTCTGTGTCTTACAAAAATAGTTTTCTATGGCTTATGTTGATTTTCTTATGCCCCTTATTATTTAAGCAAACAAATGAAAGAATGAATGTCAGTTATAACTATGTGATTTTCTGTTTATTTTTAAATGTTTTATTGTACTTTGATATGAGTAGCAGAGTATTGTTTTTCAGGTGTTCATGATTTGATTCCTATCTACTCCTATTGCATTCAGATCTACTGACAACTTTTAATTATCATCTTTCCAAAATTGAATCCTAAATGTAACATAGAACACAATAAAACTTTCAGGATATCTTTTGCACCTAAAACTCTTGTTATTTCACGTCATAGAAAGAGAGGTGCTAGAAATAATCAGGCTTATTTGATATGTTAATATTGATGAGTTGCATGAAAAGAGTTGTGAGATCAGAAGTTTTGTTTAGGACCCAGCCAGAAGACAACACCCACCCCTTCCCAATGCCTAGAGCAAAAGCCAGTTGAGGGAATGACCTGCATGATCTGGCATCCAGCCAGAGGCCACTTCCCACCCCCTCCCAATGCCTTGAACAAGAGTCAGCTGAGAGAGTAACGTGCATGACCCAGCACACAAATGGAAGCTGCCACCAGCCTCCTCCTGCTTCCCAAGCAAGAGTTAAGGGAGCCTCCCGTGACACAGCAGCCAGCCAAAAGCCCCCAGCAGCCCCCCATACCACCTGAACAGGAAGCAAATGATCATCCCAAGACCAGGCACCACCACAACTGTTTCCATGCAGGTGGTCCACCACAATCACTGCCATAACTACTGCTCCTGCAAGGATGGCCCACTGCCAGAGTAAAAGCCAGAAACACCATGAAGGCAGCCCACCACACACTCAACTGCATTGACACGAGAAGAGTCACCAGCAGAACCTGCAAATAAAGGAGGTATTCTTTCTCCTCAAAGCCAACTCCAGAGTAATGGAAGAAACAACGGCTCTACTAGATAACCACGCATCAATGAAGAACACTAGAAATACAAGTAAATGAGAAAATATGATACAACCAAAGGAACACAAGAATTCTCAAGTAACAGACCCCACAGAGCAGGAAATACTTGAAATTCCTGAAAAAGAATTCTCAGCAAAAATCTTAAGAAAACTCAAAGAGGTAAGAGAAGACCAAATTAAAGAACACAATGAAACAAGAAAAAGTATCCAGGATATGAAGCAGAAAATTTACAAAGAGATTAATATCATAAAAAAACGATGTACCAAACTCCTGAAACTGAGGGATTCATTCAATGAAATGAAAAACACAACTGAGCATTTAAGCAGAGGCTAGAGCAAGCAAAGGAGAGATATCAGTTCTTGAAGATGGTCTTTTTGAAATAACCCAGGCATACAAAAAGGAAGAAGATGAAGGAGGAGGAGGAGGAGAAGAAGAAATTATTTTTAAATAAAGAAAATCTAAGAGTTAGCAGACAACCTTAAGCATATCAACATCCAAATCATGGGCATTCCAAAAGGGGAGAACAGAAAAGGCATTGAAAACATATTCAAGGAAATAATAATAGGAAACGTCCCAGGTATAGAAAGAGACACAGGTCTTCTGATCCAGTACTCCCTAAGATCTTCAAAATGATTCTATCCAAAAATATCCTCCCCAAGACAAGTTACAGGCAAACTGTTGAAGCTCAAGACAAGGGAGAATTCTAAGAGCAGCAAGGAAAAAGTGTCAAGTCACCTATAAGGGAGCCATCAGACTAACAGCAGACTTCTTAAAGGAAACTCTACAGGCCCAAAGAAAATGGGATAATTTATTCAAAAACTAACAGAAAAAAAATTCCAAGCTAAGAATTTTATACCAGCAAGGCTATCCTTCTGAAATAAGGGAGAAATAGTGCATTTCCCAGGCAGACAAAAACTGCAGAAGTTCACCACCACACAACCAGCATTGCAAGAAATTCTCAAGTGAGTCCTGCATCTGGAATCTCAAAAATGATAACCACCATTATGAATACACAAGAAAAAACAAAACCCACTGTTAAAATAAAAATGCAAACAGGAAAGAGAAAGAAACTAAATCATACCACCTCAAAAAACCAACAAACATTGAAGACGAATAACAAAAGGGGGAAAAGGAACAAAAGATATTTAAAACATTTAATCAAAAAGCAATAAAATGCCAGGAGTAAAACAATACCTGTCAATAACAACCAAAAATGTAAGTGGATTAAACTCCCCATTCAAAACACACAAACTGACTGATTGGATTAAAAAACTAGACCCGACTATATGCTGTCTTCTGGAGACTCACCTCACCTGTAAAGACACACAAACTAAAAGTGAAAGGATAGAAAATGTTATACCATGCAAATGGAAACCAAAAATGAGCAAGAGTAGCTATTCTGATATCAGATAGCCAGTCTAACTGGGGTGAACCAAAAACTATAAAAAGATACCCAGAAGGCAACTATATAATTATTAAAGGATCTATCCAGCAAGAAGACATAACAATCATAAATATGTATGTGCCTAATACTGGAGCACCCAGATATACAAAGCAAACACTACTGGACCTAAACAAAGAGATAGATCCCAATATGATAACAGTGGGGGACCTGAACACCCCTGTTTCAGCATAGACAGTTTATCCAGGCAACAAATCAAAAGAGAAACACAAGATTCAACCTACACCTTAGACCAACTGGACCTGGCAAATATCTACAGAACATTTCATCCAACAACTACAGAATATATATTCCTCTCATCAGCACACAGAACATTCTCCAGGATAGACCACATGTTAGGTCACAAATGAAATCTCAGCAAATTTTAAAAAAGAAAAAGTTCAAAATCATTACAAGTATCTTTTCAGACCACAATGGATTAAAATGGAGAATCAAAAAAAATCAAATCTCTGCAAACTATACAAATACATGGAAACTAAACAGGTTCCTGAATGACCTTTGGGTCAAAGAAGAAATTAAACAGGAAAACGAAAAAATTCCTTGAAGCTATCAAAAATGAAGACACATCATACCAAAACCTGTGGGATACTGCAAAAGCAGTACTGAGAGGGAAATTTATTGCAATAAATGCTTGTTTTGAAAGAACAGAAAGACTTCTAATAAATGACCTAATGTTACACCTCAAAGAGCTAGAAAAACATGAACAACCCAATCCTAAAAGCAGTAGGCAGAACAAAATAATTAAGATTAGAGCAGAACTAACTGAAATAGACCCCAAAAATGATAAATGTACAAAAGTTTAATGAAACAAAAGTTAGTTTTTTGAGATGATAAATAAAATAGAAAATCCATTAGCTAGGTTACAGAGAGAGAGAGAGAGAGAGAGAGAGAGAGAGAAAGACCCAGTAACAAAAATCAAAGACCTTACAACCAATATCACAGAAATACAATGAATCATTAGAGACAATTATGAACAATTATATACCAACAAATATGAAAACCTGGAGGAAATGAATAAATTACTGGACACATACAAACTACCAAGACTGAACCAAGAAGAAATAGAAAACCTGAACAGACCAATATCAAGCAATGAGATTGAAGCAGTAATCAACAGCCTCCCAACAACAACAACAACAACAAAAGCCCAAGACCGGATGGCTTTACTGCTGAATTCTAACAAACTTCTAAAGAGGAATTAATAAAAATTCTCTTCAAACTATTTCAAAGAATTGAGACATGAGCCACTCTTCCAAACTCATTCTATGTGGCCAGCATCACCATGATACCAAAACCAGACAAAGATACAACAAAAAAGAAAACTACAAGCCAATATCTCTGATGAACATAGATACAAAAATCCTCAACAAAATATTAGCAATCAGAATACAGCAACACATCAAAAGAATTATGCAACATGGTCAAGAGGGATTCATCACAGGGATGCAAGGATGGTTCAAAATATGCAAATCACTAAATGTGGTGCACCACATCAACAAAACCAAGGACAAAACCATGTGATTACCTCAATAGATGCAGAAGAGGTATTTGACAAAATTCAATATCCCTTCATGATAAAGGCCCTCAGCAAATTAAATATAGAAGGAAAGTATCTCAACATGATGAAAGCCATATATGACATACCCACTGCCATATCATCCTAAATGACTGGGACAGGAATAGGACAAGGATGCCTGCTATTTAACATAGTATTGGAAGTACTAGCCAGAACAATCAGGCAAGAGAAAGAAATAAAGGGCATCCAGACTGGGAAGGACAAAGTCAAACTCTCCCTCTTTGCAGATGACATGATCTTATATAGAGAAAAAAACCTAAAGACTCTACCAAATCTCTTAGAGTTGATAAATAATTTCAGTAATGTTGCAAGATACAAAATCAACACCCAAAAATCAGTAGCATTTTTACACTTCAATAGCAAACTAGCAGAAAATGAAATCAATAAAACATGCCTATTTGCAATAGTCACCAAAAACATAAAATACCTAGGAATCAATTTACACAAGAAGGTCTACATCTAGGACTCTACAACTAGAACTTGGATCTACAACTAGAACTAGGATCTCTACAACTAGAACTACAAAACACTACTGAATTAAATTAAAGAGGACACAGAAAGGTGAAAAGATATTCCATGCTCTTGGAATGGAAGAATTAACATTGTGAAAATGTCCATACTACCCAAAATGATCTACAGATTCAATGCATTTCTCATCAAAATATCAATGAAATTCTTTACAGAATAGAAAAAAACTATCCTAACATTCATATGGAACAATAAAATACCACGAATAAACAAAACAATTCTGAGAAAAAAAAAATAAAAGCATAATAAAGCCAGAATCTTAACACTATCTGACTTCAAATTCAACTACAAAGCTATTATAACAAAAACAGTATGGTACTGGCTGAAAAACAGCTATACATACCAATGGAACAGAACAGAAAACCCAGTAATCAACCCATAGACTTACAGCCAACTGATCTTTGACAAAGGCAACAAGAACATACATTGGGGAATAGACAACCTCTTCAATAAATGGTCCTGGGAAATTTGGACATCTATACACAGAAAAATGAAACTAGACCTGTACCTCTTGCCATATACCAAAATGGATTAAATACTTAAGTACAAGACCTGAAGCCATAAAGTTCCTAAAAGGAAACATAGTGGAAATGTTGGCTAATATACCCTCCGCCAGAAAAGTAAAATGGTGTTCAGGACTGAGATACACAAAATGACACCTGAGAAAGTTTCCCAGAAAACCCCCACCCAGAAAAATCCCATAGCTGCCACGTCACCTTCCTGCATGTGCAATTTTGCCTGCCTATGAGAAAGTCCCAGCTCAGCTTAAGCCCCACTTGCTTCCCTCCCCTTCCTTCCTAGCAAATAGGAACAGTCCAGCTCAGCCTAACTGGATATAAAAGTCCCACCCCAACTATCCCTGCTGCTGCTCCCACTTTCAAGAGGGCAGCCTGCTTGTTCATTTTGCCTGCCTAATACACTTTGGCTGAGTCCCTGTCTCCTGGTGTGTCTTATTTTGTACTCGGGCTGGGGTTTTTCCTTTCATGAAACACTTCAGGAAGTAGGGCTGGGCAAATATGTTATGAATAAGATCCCAAAAGCACAAGCAACAAAATAAAAATAAACAAACAGGATTATATCAATCTTAAAGCTTCTGCACAGCAAAAGAAACAATCAACAGAGTGGAAAGACAACCCACAGAATGTAAGAAAATATACATTCATAAACTATACATCCAACAAGGGATGAATGTCCAGAATATATAAGGAACTCAAACAACTTCACAGTAAAAATCAAATAATCCAATTAAAAAATGAGCAAAGGAGCTAAATAGACATTTTTTAAAGGAAGACATACAAATATCTGACAGGTAAATAAAAAATGCTCAATATCATTAATCATCAGGGAAATGCAAATCAAAACCAAATTGCGATATCATCTCACTCCAATTAGACTGGCCAGTATTAATAAGACTGAGAATAACAAATGCTGTTGAAGATGCGTAGAAAGGGGAACCTTTCTAACTCTGTTGGTGGGAATGTAAAATAGTTCAGCCATTATGCAAAACAGTATGGAAGTTTCTGAAACAACTACAGACAGAACTATCATATAATCCAGCTATTCCACTTCTGGGTATATACTCAAAGGAATAGAAATCATCATCTTGAAAGGATACCTGAACTCCCATGTTCATTGCAGCTCCATTTACAATAGCTAAAATATGGAACCAACCTAAATGTCCATCAATGGATGACTGGGTAAGGAAAATGTGGTATATATACACAATGTAATAGTACTGAGGCTTGAAGAGGAAATGACGTTCTGACATTTGTTTCATGTTTCAGCTTGGAGAAAATTATGTCAAGTGAAATAAGCCAGACACAGAAAGAGAAATACCACATGTTCTCACTCATAAGTGGGTGGTAAGAAAGAAGGAAAGAGAGAAAGAAAGAAAGGAAAGGAAGGAAGGAAGGAAGGAAGGAAGGAAGGAAGGAAGGAAGGAAGGAAGGAAGGAAGAGAGAAAGAAAGAGAAAGAAATAAAGAAAAATTTGGATAGGAAAGACCACAATAATACACTGACCATTCAGAAGGAGAGAACAAATCTATGGTTATTAGAGGTTGAAGGTGGGGAGGGATGTGGGGAGAGACTAGGTAAGTAGCATAAACAGTAATTATGATTTGCAATAATGAATATGGTAATAATATTGATTTGATCAATGTATGTTGTACACAGGTAATGGTAGTTAACATTGTACCCCAACAAAATGTACATCAATTATGTTTCCATAAAAAAAGAAAAAACTAGTAAAATTTTTAAAAAGATAAAAATACATTGAAAATGTTAACTGATGTAGATGCTACTGCAAAATATGCCATAGTATCCCCCACCCTCCTAAAAAAGGAGGCTTTGTTTAGCCTTCCCTAGATTAAATGTGTATGGGTGTCGAGTTAGGGCTAGGGTCTGGAGCTCACAGACCCCTCGAGCCCATTCACAAACCCTTCACACGCAGGTCTATGAGCTAGGTAACTGGCAAAAAGGTCGTTGGAGCCTTAGTTGAAGAAGGAATAGTCTTTATTCAGCACACACACGTCTAGGAGCTAGGCAGTACAAAGAGAAACTCAAAAACTCAACTACCACTGGCAAAGTCCAAAGAAAAACTGAAACTGAGCAGATGCCAGCAGAGTAAACATGCTCTATTTCTAGACGCTTAGACACCAGCGCTGCTTCACGAACTGAAGAACACACAAAAGCAATAAACTAGAAAGATACGTGGGTGCACATGCACACTAACTCCACCCACACAACTTGTTTACAAGAAATGTCAAGGAAGCCTGACTAAATTTTTCTATTTTCCCCACAATGGGTTAAACGTTAACATAAATACTTCAGAATTGTATGACATATGAGAAGTTCCTAGAGATTTGTCAATGCCCTCGTTGTCCATGATATGTTTCTATTTTTCAGAGTCCTGGTGCTGTTGTGCCTGATATTACACAATGATAGTATAGTGTTATCCATTTATTAATGCACAACAAATCCAGGTTAATTGAATCTGCTCACTTTATATGGTTGACAAATTCTTGGTATATTCTAACTACATGTTTGGCATATTCATGTTATATTATGTCTCAGGATTATTATAATTGTTATCTCCAGATGTTTTTCCCTGTAAACATTGCTCATTTATTATTTAATTTTTAGAAATGTGGTAAAATACACATGACATGGAATTTACCATCAGCCATTTTTAAGAGTACAGTTTAGTGACATTAAGTATATTCACATTGTTGTCCTACTATCACCACAGAACACTTTTAATCTTGCAAACCTGAAATTCTGTATCCATTAATCAGCTTCTCCCCAGCTCCTGACTTTTCAGGAGTATTTTTGATGTATTTCTAATTTATTTTTTTATTTTATTTAGTTTTTCTTTTTCTCATGGAGGCATAATTGATTATACATGTTGTTAGGGTATAACATTAACTACCATCACCTGTGTACAACATATGTTGATCAAATCAATATTATTAGCATATTCATTATTGCAAATCATTCTACTTTCTGTCTCTATGAATTTGACTACTTTAAACATGTCATATAAGTGAAATCATACAGTATTTGTCCTTTTCTAACGGGCTTATTGCACTCAGCATAACGTCCTCAAGGTTCCATGTTGTGGCCTGTGTCAGAATTTCCTTTTTTTTTTTTTTTTTTAAGGCTAAATATTATTCCTTTGTATGTACTTACCACATTTTGTTTATCAATTTATGCATCAATGAACCCTTGGGTTGCTTTTACCTCTTAGCTATTGTAAATAATGCTACTATGAACATGGGTATACAAAAACTTGTATCTCTTTGAGTTCCTGATTTCAGTTCTTTTGGGTATATATAAGAAGTAGAATTGCTGGATCATATAGTAACTCTATTTTTAATTTTTTGAGGAATCACCATACTGTTTTCCATAGTGGCTACACCATTTTACATTCCCACCAACAATGCACAAAGGTTCAGTTTTTCTATATTCTCAGCAGCACTTGTTATTTTCTGGGTTTTTTGATAATAACCTTATTAATGGGTATGAAGTGTCATCTCATTGTAGTTTTGATTTGCATTTCCCTAGTAATTAGAGATGTTGAGCATCTTTTAATGTGCTTATTGGCTATTTCTGCATCTTCTTTTGAGAAATGTCTGCTTAAGTCCTTAAGTCCTTTGCCCATTTTTTTTTTTTTTTGGCAGCCAATACAGGTATCAAATACTGGACTGTGCTGTTATCAGCACCATGCTTGAACGAAGTGAGCTAACTGGCTGCCCATTTTTAATTGGGTTATTTGTTTTCTGCTGTTGTTTTGTTGAATTATAGACTTTTTTACATATTTTGGATATTAATCCTTTGTCAGACATATGCTTTGCTAATATTTTCTTCCATTATGTAGGTTGCCTTTTCAATCTGTTGACTGAGTCCTTTGATGAACAGAATTTTTTAATTTATATTTTATATTTATATAAATATTATTTATATTTATATTTATACTTGTATTTATATTTATATTTATAAATAAATATAATTTATATTTGATGAACAGAAGTTTTTAATTTATATTTTCTTTTGTTGCCTGTGCTTTTGGTGTCATATCCAAGAAATAATTGTGAAGTACAACTTTATGAACTTTTCCACTACATTTTTTAAAGAGTTTTATAGTTTTAGATATTACATTTAGATCTTTGATCCATTTTCAGTTAATTTTTGTATATGGTGTAGGATAAGGGTTCAATTTCATTCTTCTGCATGTGGATGTCCAGTGTTTTCTACCCCATTTATTCAAGACACTGTCCAGTCCTTATTGAGTGGTCTTGTCATGCTTGTCAGAGATTAATCACGTATGTAACAGTTTATTTGTGGTTTCTCTATTCTATTGCATTGGTATATTTTTCTGTATTTATGCCAGTATCATGGTGTTTTAATTACTGTAACCTGTATTAAAATTTGAAATCAGGAATCATGAGGCCTCCAAAGTTGTTCTTTTTTATCAAAATTGTTTTCGTTATTTGTGGTCCCATGAGATTTTATGTGAATTTTAGGATGGGTTTTTCTATTTCTTGAAAGAACATAAATGAGATTTTCAGGAATGGCCAACTAGTTCAGTTGGTTAGAGCATGGTGCTGATAACATCATTGGGATTTTGATAGGGATTGCATTGAATCTGTAGATCTTTTTGCATAATACTGACATCTTTACAATATTAAGTCTTTAAATCCATGAAAGCAGCAAATCTTTTCATGTAATGGTTTCTTCTTTAATTTCTTCAGCAACATTTTGTACTTAATACTGTGCAAGTGTTCACTTCCTTGGTTAAGATAATTCCTAAGTATCTTGTTCCATTTGATGCTCCTGTAAATGAATAGTTTCCTTAATTTCCCTTTCAGACTGCTCCTTGTTAGTGTGTAGAAACATAATGATTGTTGTCTGTTGTTCTTATAGCCTGTACTTTCTCTGAATTCATTTATTAGTTTCATAAGTTTTGTGTGTGCATGTGCATGTGTGTGTGTGTGTGAGTGTGTGTGGAGTTTTTAGGGCATTCCACATATAAATAACATCATGTTGTCTGTGAATAGAGATAGCTTTACTTCTTCACTTCTAATATTATTAATTTTGCTTCTTCCTAATTTTAGTGCTTTTTATTTCTTTTCTTTTTTATCTTTTTTCTTTTAAATTTATTTATTGATTAATATTATATATATGTGTGTCAATGCACATGTGCATTTTCTTTTTTTTGTCAGTATACAATATAGTTGATTTTTGTGCCCCTTTACCAATTCCTCTTCCCCCCCCTCTCCACCCACCCCCAACATTAACATCATATCTGTTCACTTGTCTTAACAAGCTCAAGGAATTATGATTGTTTTGTCCTTTTCTCCCCATCCCCACCATTTATTAGTTTCTATATTTATTTGTTTTTAGCTCCAACAAATAAGTGAGAACATGTGGGACATCTCTTTCTGTGCCTGATTTATTTCACTTAACATAATTTTCTCTAAGTCTATCCATGCTGCTGTGAATGGCAGTATTTCATTCTTTTTTATAGTGGAGCAGTATTCCACTGTGTAGATATATCACATTTTCCTTATCCAAATGATGGACATTTGGGCTGGTTCCAACTCTTGGCTATTGTAAATAGTGCTGCAATAAACATGAGAGTATGGGTATGCCTTTGACATGATGATTTCCATTCCTCTGGGTATATAACCAGCAGTGGAATAGCTGGGTCATATGGGAGATCTATCTGTAATTGTTTGAGGAATCTCCATACCATTTTCCATAAAGGCAGCACCATTCTGCAGTCCCACCAACAGCATATGAGGATTCCTTTTTCTCTGCAACCTCGCCAGCATTTGTAATTCTCAGTCTTTTGGATGTTGGCCTTCCTAACTGGAGTCAGATGGTATCTCAAAGTGGTTTTGATTTGCATTTCCTGAAAGCTGAGTGATGTTGGATGTTTTATTATGTGCCTGTTGGCCATTCATATATCTGCATTTGGGAAATGCCTGTTCAGCTCTTATGCCCATTTTTTAATTGGGTTACTTGTTTTTTTGCTGTTAAGTAGTTTGAGTTCCTTTTATATTCTGGTTATTAATCCTTGGTCAGATGTATATTTTGCAAATATTTTTTCCCACTATGTTGGTTGTATTTTGGGTCTGTTAATTGTTTCTTTTGTTGTGCAGAAGCTTTTTAGTTTGATATAATTCCATTTGTTTATTTTCTTTTGGTTGCCTGTGCTTTTGGGGTCATATTTGTGAAGTCTGTGCCCACTCCTACTTCCAGGAGTGTTTCCCCTGTGTTTTCTTTAAGCAGTTTTATTGTTTCAGGATGTATATTCTTCAACAAATTTTTTAAAATTTTCTTCATTATAACTATTCATGAGACACAAAGCTGATTGTTACCCCTTGTGCCCATGCTGTGAGGGCCAGATTCATACTGGCAGCATACCCATTACCAGAAATTGCTTTTTTACCCTGTGTCCCCCACCAAATTAGCCCCAACCTCCCTCCCCCACCCCCTTACTACCCTACTGAACTTCATAGCCCAAGGAATGTTCTCTCACTCAGCAAGAATAAGGCACTACTGTGGTCTTTCTTTCCTTCCTTCTTTCTCTCTTACCTCCCACATATAAGTGAGCACATGCGGTTTTTATCCCTCTGTGCTTTGCTTATTTCACTCAACATAAGGTTTTCCAGGCTCATCCATGTTGTTGTAAATGGGAGTATTTCTTTTTCATGGCACAGTAGTATTCCATGGTGTATATATAACAGTTTCCTTATGCAATCATCCATTGATGGAAATTTAGGATGGAAATTCCATGTCTTGGCTATTGTAAACAGAGCTGCAATGCACATGGGAGTGCAGGTAGCCCTTCGCCATGATGATTTCTATTCCTCTGGGTATATGCACAGAAGTGAGATTGCTGGATCATATGGAAGATCTATCTGTAGTTTGAGAAACAGCCATACTGTTTTCCATAGGGATTGTACTAACTTACAGTCCCACCAACAGTGTAGGGGTGTTCACTTCTCTCTACACCCTCAGCAGCATTTGTCATTCACCATCTTTTTGATTAGAGCCAGTCTAACTGGGGTGAGGTGGTATCTCAATGTAGCTTTAATTTTGCATTTCCCTGATGACTAGTGATTTTGAACATTTTTTCATGTACCTGTTGGCCACTTCTATGTCTTCCTTTGAAAAATGTCTATTCAGCTCCTTTGCACATTTTTTAATTGGGTTATTTGTTTTTTTTACTGCATAATCGCTTGAGTTCTATGTATATGCTGGATATTAATCCCTTGTAAGATTTATAGTTAGCAAAAATTATCGCCCACTCTGTTGATTGCTTCCTTTGATGTTCAGAAGCTTTTTAGTTTGATATAGTCCCATTTATTTATTTTTCCTTTTACTGCTTGTGCTTTCAGGCTCATGTTCATAAAGCCTGTGCCCAGACCTAGTTGCTGACATGTTTCACTTATACTTTCCCTTAGGAATTTTACAGTTTCAGGTCTTATTCTTAATTCTTTAATCCATTTTGAGTTGATGTTGGTATATGGTGAGAATATGGGTCTAGTTTCATTCTCCTCCATATGAATATCCAGTTTTCACTGCACCATTTACTAAAGAGGCAGTCTCTTACCCAGTGAATAGACTTGGTTCCTTTGTCAAAGATCAGATAGCTATAGGTGTATGGGTTGATTTCTGGATTCTCTATTCTATTCCATTGATCCGTGTATCTGTTTTTATGCCAGTACAATGCTGTTTGGATTATCACCTTTGTAGTATAGTTTAGAATCAGGTAGTGTTATGCCTCCAGCTAATTTGCTCAGGATTTCTTTGCCTATTCATGGTCTTTTGTTATTCCATATAAGTGTCTGGATAGTTTTTTCCATTTCTGAGAAAAATATCATTGAAATTTTGATGGGGATTGCATTGAATCTGTAGATCACTTTGGGTAGTATGGACATTTTCACAAATTTAATTCTTCCAATCCAAGAGTACAGGATATCTATCCATCTCCTTGTATCCTCTTTAATTTCTCTCAACAGTGGTTTGTAATTCTCATTGTAGAGATTTTTCACCTCCTTGGTTAAATTTATACCTAAGTATTTTATTTTATTTTTTTATTTTATTTGTAACTATTGTAAATGGGATAGATTTCTTGATTTCTTTTTCTGCATGTTCACTGTTGGAGTATAGAAATGCTATTGATTTTTGTGTGTTGATTTTGTATTCTGAAACTTTGCTGAAATCATTTATCAACTCTAAGAGTTTTTTTGTAGAGGCTTTATGCTGTTCGATATATAGGATCATATCATCTGCAAACAGGTACGGTTTGACTTCATCTTTTCCAATATGGATGCCCTTTATTTCCTCCTCTGATTGCTCTGGCTAGTACTTCCAACACTATGCTGAATAGGAGTGGCGAGGCTGGGCATCCTTGTCTAGTTCCTGTTCTTAAGGGAAAAGCTTTCTGCTTTTCCCCATTCAGGATGATATTGGCACTGGGCTTATCATATATGGCTTTAATTGTGTTGAGATACTTTCCATCTATACCTAACTTATAGAGAGTCTTTATCATGAACAAATGTTGAATTTTGTCAAATGCTTTTTCAGTATCTGTACAGATGATTATATGGTTTTTGTCTTTGATTTTATTGATGTGGTGTATCACATGGATTGAATTGCATATATTGAGCCAACCTTGCATCCCTGGGATAAATCCCACTTGAATATGGTTTATAATTTTGTGTATGTGTTGATGAATTATGTTAGCTAGTATTTTATTGAGGATTTTTTCATCTATATTCATCAAGTTTATTGGACTGTAGTTTTCTGTTTTTGTTGTATCTTTGTCTGGTTTTAATATCAGGGCGACATTTGCCTCACAGAATGAATTTGGGAGGATGGCCTCCGTTTTAATCTTTTGGAATAGTTTGTTGATAATTGGTATCTGTTCCTCTTTGAAGATTTGGTAGAATTCTGCAGTGAACCTATCCAGTCCAGGGCTTTTTGTGTTGGGAGACTTCTGATAACAGCTTCAATCTCTTTCATGGTTATTGGTCTGTTCAGATTTTCTGTCTTCTTGGCTCAGTTTTGGTAGTTTTTGTGTGTCCATTAATTAATCCATTCCATCCAGATTTTCAAGTTTGTTGGCATATAGTTGTTTTTAGTATTCTCTAATGATTTCTTGTATTTCTGGGATATCAGTTGTAATAGCACCTTTTTCATTTCTAATTTTTATTATTTAGGTCTTTTTTCATCTTGTTTTAGTTAGCTTTACTAACGGTTTCTCAATTTTATTTATATTTTCAAAACACAATCTTTCACTTTCATTGATCTTTTGTATCAGTTTTGGGGTTTCTATTTCATTTAGTTCTGCTCTGATATTAATTGTTTCTTTCCATCTACTAAATTTGGGTTTGGATTGTTCTTGTTTTTCTAGTTCTGTAAAGTGAAGGGTTAGGTTGTTTACTTCCCATCTTTCCATTCTTCTGAAGTGAGCATTTGATTTAATAAATTTTCCCCTTAATACTGCTTTTGCATTATCTCACAGGTTTGGGTATGATGTGTCATTGTTTTCATATGTTTCAATAAGTTTTTTGATTTCCTGTTCAATTTTTTGTTGGACTCATATTTCATTAAGTAGAATGATGTTTAATTTCCTGGTGTTTGTATAGTTTCCAGAGTGTCATTTGTTATTGATTTCTAATTTTAATCCACTGTGGTCTGAAAAAATACATGAAATAATTCCAATTTTTTTGAATTTGTTGAGACTTGATTTGTGACCTAACATGTGATGTATCTTGGAGAATGATCCATGTGCTGATGAGAAGAATGAATATTCTGAGGTT
>NW_007738132.1:43733-46819 GCF_000696425.1 Galeopterus variegatus
GTGTTTGCTTTATAAATCTGGCTGCTCTGACATTGGGTGCATATGTATTTATGATTATTATTTCCTCTTGATCGATAGATCCTTTTATCATTATATAGTGGCCTTTGTTATCTCTTTTAATGATGTTTGGTTTAAAGTCTATTTTATCTGTTATCAGAATAGCTACTCCGGTTCGTTTTTATTTCTATTTTCATGGTATATCTTTTTCCATCCTTTCACTCTTAGTCTATGCATTCTTTACAGGTGAGTTTAGTCTCTTGAAGGCATCATATTAGTCTTTTTAATAAAGTCAGCCAGTCTGTGTCTTTTGGGTGGAGAATTTAATCCTTTTTCATTAAGAGTTATTATTGAATGGTGTTGATTTACTCCTAGCGTTTTATTGATGTTTTCTAGATGTCTTAACTATCTTTACTCCTTTCTCTCTGATTTACTGTTTGACTCCTGTGTTTGTTGGTTTCTTAGGGTGGTAGATAAACTTTTTTTCTCTTTATTGTTAGCATTTTTATTTTACTGGTGGGTTTTGTTCTTTCTTGAGTATTCATGGCACTGATCATTGTTTTTCAGGTACCAAACCTAGTACTCCCTTGAGAATTTCTTGTAAAGCTGGTCATGTGGTAGTGAACTCCTGTAGTTTTTGTTTGTCTGAGAAATATACTATTTGTCCTTCATTTTGTAGGATAGCCTTGCTGGGTAAAGTATTCTTCCCTGGCAATTTTTTTCTTTTAGTGTTTTGAATATATCATTCCATTCTTTCTGGCTTTGGGGATTTCCAGTAAAAAGTCTGATGTTAGTCTAATTGGGGCTCCCTTATTCGTGACTTGACGCTTCTCTCTTGCAGCTTTTAAGATTGTTTCTTTAGGGCCGGCCTGGTGGCGCACTGGAGAGTGCACCACTTGGGAGCGTGGCAGTGCTCCCGCCGAGGGTTCGGAACCCATGTGGAGACAGTTCCCGCTCACTGGCTGAGCGCGGTGCAGGCGCAACACCGAGGGTTGCAATCCCATTACCGGTCAGTAAAAAAAAAAAAAAGATTTTTTCTTTGTCTTTGAGTTTTGCCAGTTTGACTATAACATGTCTTGCAGCACACCTTTTTGGGTTGAATATGTTTGAGATCTTTGAGCCTCCTGAAGCTGAAAATCAGTGTCTTTTCCTATACCTGGGAAGTTTATTTGGTTGAATATGTTTTCAGTGTCATTTCCTTTATCCTCCCCTTCCAGAATACCCATGATTCACATATTTGAGTGCTTGAGGTTGTTTGCTCTTTCTCTTAGATTTTCCTCAATTTGTTTAATTCTTTTTTCTTTTCTTTTCTTTTCTTTTTTTTTTTTTTTGTCCTTCTGTGTTGTTTCAAACAGCCCATCTTCAAGGTCGGAAGTTCTCTTCTGCTTGTTCTAGCCTGCTGGTTAAGCTCTCTGTTCTGTTTTTTATTCCATTGAATGAATCCTTCAGCTCCACAAGCTCTGCTACATTCTTTTCAGGGCATTGATTTCTTTCTACATGTCTTCTTTCAGGTCTTGTATATTTTTTCTCAATTCACTGTGTTTTTGTTTTTGTTTTTTTGGAGGGGGGGGAATGTAAAATATATATATATATTTTGTCAATATACAATGTTGTTGATTATTATGACACATCACCAAAACATCCCTCCCTCCTCCCTCTCCCCCCTCCCACCCAAAAATGTCCTTTCCGTTTGCTTGTTGCAACAACTTCAAAGAAATTGTAGTTGTTATATCTTCTACCCCCTCCGTTTTTTTTTTTTTTGTGTGTGTGTGTGTGAGTGAATTTATTTATGTATTTTTAGCTCCCACCAATAAGTGAGAACATGTGGTAATTCTTTTTCTCTGCCTGACTTGTTTCAGTTAATATTATTCTCTCAAGGTCCATCCATGTTGTTGCAAATGACAGTATTTCATTCGTTTTTATAGCTGAGTAGTATTTCATTGTGTAGATAAACCACATTTTCCGTATTCACTCATCCGATGATGGACATTTGGGCTGATTCCAACTCTTGGCTATTGTAAAGAGTGCTGCAATGAACATTGGGGAACAGGTATACCTTCGACTTGATGATTTCCATTCCTTTGGGTATATTCCCAGCAGTGGGATAGCTGGGTAATATGGTAGATCTGTCTGCAACTGTTTCAGGAACCTCCATACCATTTTCCACAGAGGCTGCACCATTTTGCAGTCCCACCAACAATGTATGAGAGTTCCTTTTTATCCACATCCTTGCCAGCATTTATCATTCAGAGTCTTTTGGATTTTAGCCATCCTCACTGGGGTGAGATGGTATCTCAGTGTAGTTTTGATTTGCATTTCCCGGATGCTGAGTGATGTTGAGCATTTTCTCACATGTTTGTTGGCCATTTGTATATTTTCCTTAGAGAAATGTCTATTTACCTCTTATGCCCATTTTTTAATTGGATTACTTGTTTTTTCTTGTAAAGTTGTTTGAGTTCCTTGTATATTCTGGATATTAAACCTTTGTCAGTCGTATATTTTGCAAATATTTTCACCAACTCTGTTGGTTGTCATTTAGCTCTGTTAATTGTTTCTTTTCCTGTGCAGAAGCTTTTTAGTTTGATATAATCCCATTTGTTTATTTTTTCTTTGGTTGCCCGTGCTTTTGGGGTTGTATTCATGAAGTCTCTGTCCAGTCCTATTTGCTAAAGTGTTTCTTCTATGTTTTCTTTAATAAGATTTATTGTTTCACAGTGTATATTTAAACACTTGATCAATTTTGAGGTGATTTTAGTATATGGTGAGAGGTATGGATCTAGTTTCATTCTCCTGCACATGGATATCCAGTTATCCCAGCACCATTTGCTGAAGAGGCAGTCCCTACCCCAGCGAATAGGCTTGATGTCTTTGTCAAAGACCAGATGGCAGTAAGTGTGTGAGTTGATTTCTGGATTCTCTATTCTTTTCCATTGATCAGTGTGTCTGTTTTTATGACAGTACCATACTGTTTTTGTTATTATATCTTTGTAGTATACTTTAAAGTCAGGTAGTGTTATGCCTCCAGCTGTATTTTCTTTGCTCAGCATTGCTTTGGCTATGCGAGGTCTTTTGTTATTCCATACAAATGT
>NW_007738132.1:52308-53523 GCF_000696425.1 Galeopterus variegatus
GGGGTCTGCCTCGTAAGCAGGGCTGGGCTGTGGGTCACTCACAGAGCTGGACAGTCTGGGCAGCTCTCTCTCCATTTCTGCATTGGCGTGGACCCCATCTTTGGTCTCTGGTCTCTGCCGCCTGGGGCTGTTTACTCGGTCTGGCGGTGCAGCTGGGGCAGTCTCAGGAATCTTTTTTTGTGTCGGCCCTAAACTTCGAGTCTGTAGTTGCTTTTTGTATAGTTGTAGATTAGTTGTTCAAAGACTTATTCGTTTTTTGTTGCTCTTGGAAATGCAGGTAGCACTCTGGCAGCTCAGTGCATGATTCTCAGGCTCACGCTGTCTTCTGGCGCCCCCTCTCCAGACCTGTCACCATCTTGGAATCATTTCACTGTGTTTTCCAAGTTTTCTTTTTTCTCATTTAGTTTCCTTAGAATTGTTGCTTGAAATTCCTTGTCAGTCATTTCAAGGACTTCCAGTTCTATAGGATCATGAACTTGAGAGTTATTATTTTCCTTTGGTGGTGTTGTACTTTCTTGATTTTTCATATTTGTGGTATCTTTCCTTTGGTGTTTAGTCATTGTGGCATGGGGTTTCATGGTCCACTCATTCTACCCCGGTTTCTGGCCTGGATCAAAATAAATTAAAGACAACCACTGAGCAGTCACTGAGGTAGCCATACAAAATTGGCAACCACATCAACACCTTAGTCAGTCAATAGTGTCAAACCTGTGGACTGTGAAACCCCCTGCCACAATGAATAAACATCAAAAAAAAAAAAAAGATAACAGAAATACAAAAAATCAAGAAAGTACACCACCAAAAGTTAATAAATCTCAAACTCTAGATCCTATAGAACAAGAAGCCCTTGAAATGACTGACAAGGAATTTCGAGTGATAATTCTAAGGAAACTGAATGAGATACAAGAAAACTCAGCTAGACATCATGATGAAATGAGGAAAAGTATACAGGACCTGAAAGAGGAAATGTACAAGGAAATCAATGTCCTGAAAAAAAATGTAGCAGAACTTGCCGAACTGAAGAAGTTATTCAGCGAAATAAAAAACACAATGGAGAGTTTAGCCAGCAGCCTTGCAGAAGTTGAGGAGAGAACCTCTGAACTTGAAGATGGGCTGTTTGAAATAACACAAGCAGACAAAAAAAAAAAAAAAAAAAGAAAAAAGAATCAAAGGCATTGAAGAAAATCTGAGAGAGATATCAGACAACCTCAAGCG
>NW_007738132.1:54273-56398 GCF_000696425.1 Galeopterus variegatus
AAAAAAAAAAAAAAAAAAAAAAAAAAAAAAAAAAAAAAAAAAAAAAAGAAAGAAAGAAAGAAAAGAAAAGAAAAAAGAATCAAAGACATTGAAGAAAATCTGAGAGAGATATCAGACAACCTCAAGCGCTCAAATATCCGAGTCATGGGTATCCCAGAAGAGGAGAGAAAAGGAGATTGCATTGAAAATATATTCAACAAAATAGTGGCTGAAAACTTCTCAGGTATAGGAAAAATCACAGATCTTCAGATCCAGGAACCTCAACGATCTCCAAACGTATTCAACCCAAAAAGGTCTTCTCCAAGACATGTTATATTCAAATTGGCAAAATTCAAAGACAAAGAGAAAATATTAAAAGCTGTAGAGAATCTTAAGAGCTGCAAGAGAAAAGTGTCAAATCACCTATAAGGGAGCCCCAATCAGACTAACATCAGACTTTTACTCACAAACCTAAAAGGCAGAAAGGAATGGGATGATATATTCAAAATATTAAAAGACAGAGATTGTCAGCCAAGAATACTCTACCCTGCAAGGCTATCCGTCTGAAATAAAGGGCAAATAGTATATTTCTCAGACAAACATAAACTGCAGGAGTTCACCACCACACGACCACCCTTACAAGAAATTCTCAAGGGAGTACTGGGTTTGGTTCCTGAAAAATAACTACCACTGCCATAAAAACCCAAGAAAAGTCAAAACCCACTAGTGTAATAAAAATGGCATTCATGAAGAGAAAAAAAACAAGCAAAAAGGCTATCTAGAACCTAAGGAACCAACAAACACAGAAAACAAACAGTAAATCAGAAAGCAAGGAACAAAAGACACCTAAGACAACCAAATAATAATCAATAAAATGCTAGGAATAAATCAACATTTTTCAATAACAACTCTTAATGGAAAAGGCTTAAATTCCCCAATCAAAAGACACAGACTGGCTGCGTGGATTAAAAAGGAAGACCCAACTATATGCTGCCTTCAAGACACCCCCCTCACCCATAAAGACTCATATAGACTAAGATTGAAAGCATGGAAAAAGATTTACCACACAAACAGAAATTAAAAACCAACTGGAGTAGCTATTCTTATATCTGATAAACCTGACTTTAAACTAAAAACCATAAAAAGAGACAATAAGGGACACTACGTAATGATAAAAGGACTGATGCATCAAGAAGACATAACAATCATAAATATGTATGCACCCAATGTTGGAGCAGCCAGATGTATAAAACAAATTCTATTAGACCTAAAGAAGTAAATAGACACTAGCACCATAATAGCAGGGGACCTGAACACTCCACTGTCCATATTGGACAGATCATCTAGGCACAGAATAAGCAGAGACACAAGATCGAAACAATACTCTAGACCAATTGTACTTGGCAGATATCTACAGAACATTCCATGTAATGACCTCAGAATATTCATTCTTCTCATCAGCACATGGATTATTCTCCAGGATAGATCACATATTAGGTCACAAATCAAGTCTCAACAAATTCAAAAAACTTGGAATTATCCCATGTATTTTCTCCGACCACAATGGATTACAATTAGAAATCAATAACAAATGAAATTCTGGAAACTATACAAACAGATGGAAATTAAACAGCATTCTACTTAATGATATATGGGTCCAAGAAGAAATCAAGCAGGAAATAAAAAAATTTATTGAAACTAATGAAAATAATGATACATCATACCAAAACCTGTGGGATACTGCAAAAGCAGTATTAAGGGAGAAACTTATTGCATTAAATGCTCACCTCAGAAGAATGGAAAGATGGCAAGTGAACATCGTAACACTTCACCTTAAAGATCTAGAAAAACAAGAACAATCCAAACCTAAAGATAGTAGACGGAAAGAAATCATCAAGATCAGAGCAAAATTTAATGAAATTGAAACCCAAAAAACAATACAAAAAATCAATGAATCAAAAAGTTGATTTTTTGAAAAGATAAATAAAATTGACAAACCATTAGCATGGCTAACAAAAAAAAGAGAGATAATTCAATAACCAAAATTAGAAATGAAAAAGGTGATATTACAACTGATTCACCTGTAATACAAGGAATCATTCAAGACTACTATAAACAACTATACCCCAACAAATTTGAAAATCTG
>NW_007738132.1:57304-57767 GCF_000696425.1 Galeopterus variegatus
ACTACAGGCCGATATCCTTGATGAATATAGATGCAAAAATCCTCACTAAAATAGTAGCAAATAGAATACAGCAACACATACGTAAAATTACTCACCACGATCAAGTGGGATTCATCCCAGTGATGCAAGGTTGGTTCAACATACGCAAATCAGTAAATGTGATACACCATATTAATAAAATCAAACACAAGGACCATATGATCATCTCTATAGATGCTGAAAAAGCATTTGATAAAATTCAACACTCATTCATGGCAAAGACCCTTTATAAGTTAGGAATAGATGGAAAGTATCTCAACATAATAAAAGCCATATATGATAAACCCACTGCGAATATCATCCTGAATGGGGAAAATCTGAAAGCTTTTCCTTTAAGAACAGGAAGTAGACAACGATGCCCATTCTCACCACCCGTATTCAACATAGTGTTGGAAGTACTAGCCAGAGCAATCAGAGAAGAGAA
>NW_007738133.1:0-1782 GCF_000696425.1 Galeopterus variegatus
TGTGCCCTCCCTTTTTTACTTGAGATAACAAGTGCATTTCTATGTCTTCACTGCAAGTGAAACCTGACTAAGAAAGTGACAAAGGGAGAAAAAGACCCTATTATTTTTCCCATCACCTCTTATCAAATGTAGGGAGTCTCTGAGGTCTTGCCCTTCCAGGGACCTTTTTGGCAGCCTTGTGTTTCTTCCTAGCATGTGGCATTCCACACTGGCCCCTACTCATCTATGCCACAAGAGTGTCGGGCCCTGGGTATGTGGCCGCAGAGCAAGTAGACAAAGTCTCTGCTCCCTGAGCCTACACTCCAGTATGGGAAAACAGACCACAAAGAAACTTAGAATACACCAGGTGGTGACAAGATTTAGGAAGATAATTACAGGTGAATAAACACGTGTGTGCTATTTCATAAAGGGATGTAAAGAAAGGCCCCTCTGCAGAGCTGACATTTGAGCCCAGACTTAAATGAAGAGAGGGAGGGAACCATAAGAATATGGAAGGAGAGTGCCACAGGAGTTTTGCTGTGATGTCAAGAAATGGGGAGCAGGAGCCAGATGTGGGATCAGGGGAGAATCTTTCAAGATGGGACTAGAACATGTCCATAGCCAAGAAGCAACTTGTGATACAGGGATGCAGGAGAGAGAAGGGATGAAATCTAGAGGTGAATGAAAGGAAACGGCCTCCGACTGGGGTGGGGACCCTTCTCCCTTCACAAGAGGAGGGAAGGTGGGATGTGGATGCGCATGGAAGCAGGTTAAAGATACACTGGTGGAAGACAGAGGGTTTCCTATGACGCCTCTGGATCATCGACAGTGTGAGGCTCAGAGTGATGGCCATGAGGGTTCAGAGGGTTTGAGGAGAATGGAGAAGGTGAGAATGAATGATTATCTGGAAGGCAAACCACTGGGCGGTGCTTCTGAACTTCAATGTGGAAATGAATCCCTGGGCATCTGGAGACCTTGTTACATGCAGATTCAGACTCAGTAGGTCTGGGTGGGGCCTGGGCTTCTGCATTCTAACAACCTCTCCAGTGATGCCTGTGCTATTGGTCCAGCACCACATTTGAGTGGGAAAGTGCTAGGGTTTGAATGTCTGTGTCCCCTTTAACATTCTTGTTTAAACTTAATCCCCAGAGTAACAGTATTAGGAGGTGGGGCCTTTAGCAGGGGTTTGGCCGTGAGGCCCCGTCCTCACGGATGGGATGAGCATCTTATAAAAGGGCTCGAGGGGACTACCCAGGCCCTTTGCCCTTCCATCCCTTCTACCACGTGAGGACAGTGTCCGTCTGCTCTGGAGGAAGTAGCAACAAGGCACCATCTTGGAAACAACAAAGCAGCTCTCAGCAGGCACTGAACCTGCTGGCACCTTGATCTTGGACTTCCCAGCCTTCAGAACTGTGAGACAAATTTCTATTATTTGTGAATTACCCAGGCAGCTGTATTTTGTTATAGCCTGGGTTAAGGCTACAAAGGACTGAAGGCAGAGGTGTGTAAGATTTGTGGGCATGGACTTTTGAGGTTTGTGGCCATGAATTTTAAAGTGAGAACATTTACCCCAGCTGGTGTTATTCCCTCACTGCTTGGGTACAGGGATGGAGTGAGGCGATAGTTGGGTCCAATCGACGTTGAAGAGAAAGCCAAGGAGTTAGTGGTATTTATGACGAAGTGTTTTTGATGATGTACCACTTAATCTGAGCTGGGTCAGGAGGTGTTTTAGTCCATTTTGTGTTGCTATAACAGAAATACCTGCGACTGGGTAATTTACAAAGAACAGGTTTATTTGGCTTA
>NW_007738133.1:2336-4826 GCF_000696425.1 Galeopterus variegatus
AGGAGGACAGAAATCAGATTGACATCAGATTTGTCAACAGCAGCAATTGATGAAAGACAACCGTGGAGTGGCAGTTTCGAAACATTGAAGGAAAAGAAATTAGAGCCATACTCTATCCTTATATCTAGTCTGTCATTCAAAAAACAAGGCCATAATAAAAAATATTCTCAGGCACAAGATCCTCAGAGGATTTACCACACNAGCTGCATCTGGCACGGGCCTCAGGCTGCTTCTACTCATGGCAGAAAGTGGCAGGCAGGTGGTGGGTACAAGCAGATCACATGGTGAGAGGAAGTTAAGAGAGAGAGAGAAGGTGCCAGGGTCTTTTTAAGCAACAAGCTCTCGCGGGAACTAATAGAGCGAGAACTCACTCATTAATCCCCCTCCCCCAGGAAGAGCATTAATCCGTTCATGAGGGATCCGCCCCCATGACCTAATCAGTTTTCAACACTGCCACATTGGGGATCAAAATTCCACATGAGTTTTGGAGGGGACAACACATCCAAACTCCATCAGGAGGGAAGTGAAAAACTAAGAGAGATGAGAGAGACAGGCTAATAAGTCATGATCTTCATGAGGTCAAAGAGGTGCTGGGACACAGGGAGCATTAGAGCCACTAAGTTGGAAAGGGAGGAAGAGGTGGACAGGAAGTGAAACTGAGATTAAGGGGTGACCTGGCTACTGGTGATGACAAGGCCAAGCATATGACCTCCAGAGTAGAAGGCTAAAGATCACTGGAGGTGAGGAGGTCAAGGAAGTGAGAGAGGCCAAGGTGTCAGACAGATCATTCCCCAAAGCGGTTGGTGAAAATGAAGAAAGTGAGCCCAACGCTTAAGTCCTTAAGAACAAGGAGGAATGGCCATGGCACTGGCAGATGACAGCAACCAGGAGGGGTGACAGGTTTTTAGTCTGATGGCATCAGTGCAGTCTGTGGTATTTTGTGCAGCACCTGCTGGGTGCTGGGGATAGAAGACAGACATGGTCTCCTAAGTGCAATGGGAAACCATGAAATGGTTTTAGGCATGGAAGTTATATGATCCAGTTGAGATTTTGAAAAGATCTCTTGGACTGCTACATAGAGAATGGATTGAAGGCAGGTTCAGTGGCATTAGGAGGCTACTACAATTATTTATACCTTTACTTGTCAAAGGGTGCACCCAGACCAGGAGAATCAGCATCACTGAGAACTTGTCAGAAATAAACATTTTTGGGTCTCACCCCAGATCTACCGAATCAGAAACTCTGTGATTGGAGCCCTACAATCTCTCAACAAGCTCTCCTGGTGACTCTGATGCCAGCTAAAGTCAGACAAAAGAAAATGGTCACTTGGATGAGGCACTGGAGAGGGAGTGGAGGAGCTACAACTTGGTGGGGACAGGGCAGTGGGGGTGGGGCTGAGGGAGTGGGGGAAGCCAGGTTTCTGCGGAGAGGATCTGGACTGGAGGAGCAGGCCTAGCAACTGATGGGCAGGATGGAGGAAGGGCCATGTTGCTGGGCAAGATCAAGAGCTCAGTTCTGTCCACGGCATAGGGCAAATACGTTCCAGAGAGGCTGGCTGGAAAGTAAAGCTTGGGTAAGAACCAAGTTCCACCCTAGTTCCCAGCATGAAATTGGAGATGTGCCCCTGCAGGAAAGCTGCTTTGGTGTTACGGGACAATGACATGCTGTGGCTCTTTAGGGTTTGGTTAAGTTTGTCAATAATCCACACTTGCAGTTGGGGGCATGGTGGACAGAACACTGAGCTCAGGATCCAGAGGATTCAGCCCCAGCAAGTCATTTTACCTCAGTGAGCAAGTTTTCCTGTCTCTTAAATGGTGATTATGACATCTGTCCTAATTGCTTAAAGAGACCACTCAGAGTCAAAGTGAGCTAATGCAAATCAAAATGCATTGATAATTCTAAATCTTTTTACTGATGTAAGTCAGGCAGTATTCTAAATGGCCTAAAATTAAATGTTCTAACATTCTAGCATCAAAACTGCTTTTCTTGGGCTGGCCCGGTGGCGCACTGCTACAGTGCGCCGCTTGGGAGCGCGGCGGCGCTCCCGCCGAGGGTTCGGATCCCACATACAGACCGGTTCCCGCTCACTGGCTGAGCGAGGTGTGGGCGCGACGCCAAGGGTTGCAATCCCGTTGCCAGTTCCGGTCCGGTACGGGGGCAACACCGAGGGTTGCGATCCCGTTGCCGGTCCCGGTCCGGTACGGGCGCGACACTGAGGGTTGTGATCCGTTGCCAGACATGAAAAAAGACAAAAAAACCTGCTTTTCTTGTGGGCACTACCCACTTGTGACAGGATGGCAGAGAAAGATGACCAATCCCTCCAAACTTATTTTTCTCCCTAGTTATGGCCTGAAATTCACTATATAAAGTCATTCCTTTGGACCTTGTGCCTATAAAAGTGCACGTACCCCAGAGAAAATAACTCTTTTTTTTTTTTTCGTGTCTGGCAACGGATCGCAACCCTCAGTGTTGCACCCGCACCTCGCTCAG
>NW_007738133.1:5390-7331 GCF_000696425.1 Galeopterus variegatus
GGAGCGCCGCCGTGCTTCCCAAGCGGCGCACTGTAGCAGTGCGCCACCGGGCCGGCCCAGAGAAAATAACTCTTAACAAAAATGTTTACCACTTGTTTACCACATACCACGTGCCACTGTTTCACACCCATCATTTCTTATACTTCAAAGGAACCCTGTGCACTAGCTGTTGCTATCCTCATTTTATAGATGAGGATTCTGGGCTCGGAGACCAGAGATCTCACCCAAATTCACAGAGCTCATGACGGGCAGAGCCAGCACCTGGCTCTTTCCCCACCTGCCCCTGCTGCTGTGCTCTTTCTGCTCCTGCCGGCAGCTTTGGCTGGGCAGGCTTAGGACACGGGAATGGGACAAGGAAAGGGTTTTGAAGACTGATCCCGAGGACTGGACTCACTTGGCTCTGTCCAAGACACAGGAATTGTTCTGTAGTCTTTCTGCTCTTCTGTTGTGACTTTCATTCCCAAGCACATTTCAAGTGTCTCAGCCTTCATGGCACCCAATAATATTGACTTAGATATTGGTGGTGACATCTTTGAACAAAGATGACAGCAGAGCAAAGTGCTCAGGGAGGGCCCCAGAGGCAGGCAGGCCTCCCTGCCTCCGCTAACTTACAGAACGCACGCACAGAGAGGAGGGGAAGGGAGGCTGCCACAGCCCGGAGGTCTCTTTTCCAGGGGTCTGCATACAGTTCATTTTGCACACGGACAGCATTATGCCTTGTGAATTTTGGTGAGGGCAGAAGAGATATTAGAGGAATTTCAAGGCTGCTGTAGTTGATGACACTAGCTTGTGACATGAGAGACTGACAGAACCAGAGGGGAACTTGAGTTCCTCATTTTTCAAACACAGAAGCCAAGGACCTTGTCCACAGGCTCAGGGTTGGTTAACGCAATGGAGAGGACCAGAATCCCAGCCTCCCAGCTTGTTCCGCTAATCACATTAATCCTCTTAAAAGGAATTGTCACAAAACCAAACACACAAACTCTAGACAGAACTGGTATCTTACACACGAGCATGGCCTTCATTAAAGAGTGTTTTCTGCATATGCTCTTGGTGACAGTTCTCCTGCGAGCAAGTGGCACTTTGCTGGATCACAAATGTCCTGTGGGCAGATGCCAGCCAGGTCCACCTCTCCACAGCCTCTGCACAGAGCCTTGTGTGTTGCGGGCTCTGAGGTGCTGGTGGGATGATTGCAGGAAGGAGAACATCACCCGGACAGCCTCCAGGTACAAATTCAGTGACGTAGAACATCACATGAACATTGGTTAGTTTTTCTGGCACAGAGAAGGCTGAATCTTGGAGGAAAACTTCTGTCATTGCCCAGCAGTGTAGACATCAGCAGTCAATTACATGTTGTTTTATTGGGTCCTGGCTCCTTCAGTGAAGAGGCGGTAAACGATTACTCCTAAGCCGACTTCACTACTCCTTCAGGGTGGCTGTGAAAATCTACTATCCTGAGGGACAGAGAAGAGGAGAAAAGAAAGAAAAGGCGTGGACCGTCAGTGCCTCCACTTTCCGCACATGTCAGGGCAGTATAAAATTACCGGTAGATGCAGCGTGGCAGGTCACTCGAGGCTGCCCAGGGTTCAGACGGGAGAAGGGAAGGCAGTGAAAGCTGTTCTGGCTCTTGCTGACCCTGGTCTTTTGCTGGGCCTCTGCGTAGGTCTGCAAGTCACCTGGCTCCCCTTCTGGAGGGCTGGACGCTTAGGGCTCCCTTTGGCCACGAAAGCGTTTAGCTGGTTTTGCAGTCAGGCAGATCTGGATTCAATTCTCATCGCTGTGTGACCCTCGGCCAGTTACTTAACGTCTCTGAGCCTTAACTTACTCATTTCGGAGAAAGAACAGGACTGTCCAGAGTAAGGGGTGCCAGAGTAAGTAGCACACCGGGCATCAGGGCGCGCTCAGCGCAGCGCCGGCCCGTAGGAGACCTCGCCTGCCCGG
>NW_007738133.1:8262-10163 GCF_000696425.1 Galeopterus variegatus
GAGTGCAGCCGCGGGTTCTGGAGGCAGCGCGCCCCCTAGAGTCCGATATCGGAAACGAGCGCTGCTTCCAAGTCAAGGCTGAATAAGACGCTTTGGGGAGCCTTAGGCCAATGCACAGCGTGGAAAGGGGGCTACCCACAGTGGGCAAAGCATTTTACTTCGTTTGCTGGAGGCCTAGAGCAGGTCTTGTTGCTGCTAGCCTGCATCCCCAGGCTGCTGAGGTGACCACCGTAGGCTAGGCTGAAAAAACTACTCGGTTCTTTCAAGCAGGAAGGACTCATATTCTGCTAACATTTACTGAGCACCTACTATGTTCCAATCTCTATGCTGCGTACTTTCACTTGCATTATCTCATGGAAACTTCTCAGTAACGCTGTGAGGGAGAGTTTATATATACTTTTTCTGATAAGGTCATTGAAGTACTTTCAGGAAGTTATTTGCACACAGCTGAAACATGTCTACGTTGGGATTTGTATTAGTTTGCTCAGGCTGCTGTAACAAAGTACCAAAAACAGGGTGGCTTAAACAACAGAAATGTATTGTCTCCTGGTTCTGGAAGTTAGGAGTCTGAAATCAAGGTCTTGGTGGGATTGATTCCTCCTGAGGGCTGTGAGGGAAGGATCTGTTCCAGTCTACCTTCATGTTCACATCTTGATGTTCACAGGGTCTTCTCCTTGTATGTGCCTCTGTTGCCAAATTTCCCCTTTTTATAAGGATACCAGACATATTGAATCAGGGCCCATCTTAATGACCTCATTTTAACCTGATTTCCTATGGAGAGCTCCAATGTCCACATAGTCACATTCTGAGGTACTGAGGGTCCTGGGATGAGAGACAGAATTCAACCCATAGCAGGATTTTACCCAGAACTCCTGATTATAAGCTAGAGCTTACCTGTATATTCAAGCAGTGGTTCTCAAACTTGGATGTACATTGGATTTACCTGGGGAATTAAAAAATATATATTTATAGTTAGGTTCTACCACCAGATATTATGATTTAACTGGCACACAGTATGTCCAGACATTGGGATTTTTAAAAGTTCCCCAGGTGCTACTAAGGAGAAGCCAAGGCTAGAAGCACCAGCTCAGAGCACCTTCCCATCACCACTTACTGGCTTCACCTTAGAGAAAGGCCACGCTCCCTCCTTACTTTGCTGCCTGGGCAAGGAGGCCAAATTTGTCTTCAGTGCCTCAACCTTGGCTTCATTTCTGTTCCTTATTCTTTAAGCACACCTGTTCCTCACACCTGTCAGAATCAGTAAGTAGCAGAGTCTGACACACAGTAGACCTTAATAAATGTCTGAGGAAGAAAGGAAGGAAAGAGAATCTCAGAGGAAGAAATGCAGAGGGATGGGATCCAGAATAGGGGAATTCTCAAAAAAGGTGCTTCTGCTGTGCTAGTCCCTTGGGGCCTGCCCAGGGACCCAAGATATGGAGCCAGGGACCGCACCCCCCTCTCACCACCAGGCACACTGCGCCAGTGCCTCAGAGCCCACCCAGGGACCCCGGGCATGGATCTGGGGACTAGACACTCCCCACAACCAGGCACACCACCAGCACCAAGGAGCATGCCCAAAACATCACCTCCATGTGGGTGGCCCACCACAGCCACCACAATAACCATGACTGCCACAAAAGCAGCTAGACGCCACAACCTCCACACAAATGGTCCGCCCACCACTGGAGTGCATCGACACAAGGAGAGTTACCAGCAGAGATAAAGAAAAGAAGAGGATGTCTCTCTCCATAAAGCCCATTTCAGAGTGACAGAAGCAGCATCTGCTCTATGATAATATTGGGGGACCTGATCACACCTCTCAGCATTGGACAGATCATCTAGGCAACAAATCAACAGAGTAACCCTTACTCTTTCAGAAGGAGAGAAGAAATCTAGGGTAA
>NW_007738133.1:10766-12157 GCF_000696425.1 Galeopterus variegatus
AGCATTGGACAGATCATCTAGGCAACAAATCAACAGAGTAACCCTTACTCTTTCAGAAGGAGAGAAGAAATCTAGGGTAATTAGAGGGGGGAGGGGGAGGGGAAGGGAGAGGGGGATAGAGAGAGATTGGACAAGGGGCATAAAGAATAATTACGATTTGTAACAATATATATGCTAGTAATATTGATTTGATCAACATATCTCAATGTTGAACCCCCAAAATATGTATAATCAATTTTGATTAAATTTTTAAAAAAAGGTATTTCTGGACAAAGGGAATTTCCTGGTACCCAAAGGAGGAGAATGTTAGCACAAATAGTGCTCACTGATGGATAATTGGCCAAGAATTTGCCTCCCAGAGATACCACAAAAGGTCCTCAAATCAGATTCACAACCTTAGATTCAACAGTTGTGCTTGAGGTGAGTTATCACTTCCCCTCCAAACCCCTAGGGTTGGCAAGTGACAGTCCAACAGGATCTCCTCCTAATGCTGAATGCCCTGGAAGACTAACAGTAAAGCTCTGACTCCATTGTTTTGTGAAGTGATGAATGAGTTACAGTGGTTTTCTTGAGCCCTGGCATATTTCTCCACCTTGAGGTTCATTCATTCTACTCTTTGAGTTAATTGGGATGGAGTGAGAAAGAGCAAATTAGGACCAGCCTTCCCCTATATACATTACCCAACAGAGGAGCCTCTACTTCCAGGGGAAAATGAATTCACAGGTTAAAGTAACAAGAGATTCGAGAACCACAACTACTTGAAATGAAAAGTGATACATCAGGTATACAATTCAAGTTTGCATATGAAAACAGTTAAATCAATAATTTAATACTGGCCTAATAAACATACAGAAAGAGATTAAAGAAGATAATGACAATGTAAACAAGAAAACATAAAGAAGAAGAAATATTAGGTATAACAAATAAAATAGTTAAATGAATACACCAGATGGATAAATAACGGAAAAGACAGAGCTGTAGAACAAATTAGCAACTTGGAAGACTAGGTGGAGGAAATATTTCAGGAGGAAGAAGGAAAGAACAGAGAATGTAAAATATAAAGAAAAGGCTAGATTATGTGAAAGATAGAAGTACCAACATCCAGGTGATAAGAGTCCTAGAAAGAGAGGGAAAATAGACATGAAGAGGAAGAAATGTTCAAGGAGAAATTGAGACAATTTTCTATAATTATGAGAAGATGAAAGATCAAAAGGGTTACAGAAGAAAGACAAGGAAAAATACACACCAAGACTTTTATAGTAAATAAAATTAAGAATTTCAAAGAAGCAGAGAAAACTCTAAATGATAGTCAAGAGAAAGAAATCATAAAAGGAGGACAGAAATCAGATTGACATCAGATTTGTCAACAGCAGCAATTGATGAAAGACAAC
>NW_007738133.1:13429-18680 GCF_000696425.1 Galeopterus variegatus
GCTACAGTGCGCCGGTTGGGAGCGTGGTGGCGCTCCCGCCGAGGGTTCGGATCCCACATACCAACCGGCCGCTCACTGGCTGAGCGAGGTGCGGGTGCAACACCGAGGGTTGCGATCCTGTTGCCGGTCCCGGTCCGGTACGGGCACGACACTGAGGGTTGCAATCCGTTGCCGGTCACGAAAAAAAAAAAGACAAAAAGAAAAAAAAAAAAAAGAAATAAAACTAAAGCACAAAAAATTCAAAGGTTGTAAATAAGTGAATAGAAAATGATATATCAGTAAAATGCTAATCAAAATAAAGCTGGTTTATCTTCAGTAATATTAGATAAAATGAATTTAAATACAAAAAGCAAAAAGATACATAGCATGTACACACTTAATAAAGCAAAAGGCTGCACAGTTTATGAAGCAAAAATGACAGACAAAAATGGATAGATCCACCATCATAATGGGAGGTTGCAACATTCCTCTCTTAATTACTGACAGGTTGAGCAGATACCTGCCCCCAAATATATTTAAAACTCATCGTAGAAAATAGAGGTAGATGCAATTTAGACCCTGGTGTAGGGAAAGATAGTTTAAACAACACACAAAAATGTTTACTATAAAAGATTGATAAATATTACTATATAATATTAATAACTTTTGTTTATCAAAAAGTACCTTAGAGAAAGTGAAACGTTTTATACAGAAGGCATTTCAAATACATAAAACCATCAATGGATTGGAATCATAAAGAACTACAAATCAGTAAAAGAAATATAAAAGCAAAAGCAGCTGAAAAGAAAAATGGGCAATAAAAAAATGAACGATGTTTTCACAGAAGAGGTAACACATGGCCAATAAGCACATGAAGAGGTGTTCAACATAATTAGCGATTGGTAAGCATAAATCAAGACCACAATGACATACAGTTTTATACTCATTCAGTTGGGAAAAATGTCAATAGTTTGATAATATTGTCTTATTCAATGCTGGTGGAAGTGTAAATTTTTGTAACTTCTTTGGAAAATAGTTTGGCATTTTCTCTTAAATTTGGACATTTATATACTGATATAAGTTGAATTGTGTCCCCCCAAAAAGAAATGTTTAAATCCTAACTCCTGGAACCTGTGACTGTGACCTTATTCGGACTTTGCAGATCTAAGTAGCTAGATTAAGATAATGTCATGCTGCGCCCTAAATCCAAAATGACTGGTGTCATTATAAGAAAAAGGGAAGAGACACAGAGACAGAAACGCACAGAGGAGAAGACTATTGGAAGATGGAAATAGAGATTGGAGTGATGTGTCTAAAGCCACGGGATGCCAAGAACTGCCAGCAACCTTCAGAGGCCAGGAGAGAAGCAGGAGACAGATTTTCCCTCAGAGGCTCTGGTAAGGAACCAATCCCGGTGATGGCTTAATTTTGGATTTCTAGACTCCAGTACTGTGAAAGAATAAATTTGTGTTGTTTTAAGTCATCCAGTTTGTGGTTATACAACAGCTCTATGAAACTAATACACATTTCCAATGACCCAGCATTTCTACTCTTAGGCATAGACCCAACAGAAATTATTTCATCTGTACAACAAGTGGCTATATAAAAAAAATCCACAGTATTTCTGTTTGCAATAGAAAAAAATCTGAAAAGAACCCAAAAGCCTAGCTAAAGAAGAGAGAATAAATAAATTGTAGTAAATCCACACAATGGAATATTATTAAGCAGTCAAAATGAACGAATTATAGCAATGCAAAAATTATGATGAATCTTAACAATCAAGATTCGTCATAATTTCTCTTAAGAAAGAAATTCTGAAAAGTTACGTACAATGGGGTGCCCTTTTTAATAAAGTTAAAAATGGTTAAGTTAAAAATATTTCCTTTTTATGAATACAGATAGGTGCAATTAAACTACATAAAATGGAAGGCAAGGAAGTGGATAACACGGAATTCAGCATGGCGGATACTTGGAGTGGGGGGAGGCAGAGAGCTAGAATGGTGCAGGCAACTGATGCTTAGAGGTAGGGTATTGTTAATGTCTTAGTTTTTGCTTTAGATGGGAGGTTTATGAGTGTTTATCTATCTCTACATATATATTTATGTCTATGCCAATATAATCTTATCTAACGGAAGAGGCCACTCAAGGATCACTGAGGAAAGTATGTCACATATAGGATCAGGACTAATTTTAATCCAATCCTGTGCACCTGAGGCTATGCGCTCCCCATTATGGTTGGGCTTCCCCAAATTTGTTTATGATTCTACAAACTGGTGCGTCTAGCTCACTTTGATTTGCATAAGGATCTGGAAATTGGAACCATTTTTTCCAAGCTAACCCTGTGACTAGCAGTGTGGTTAACTAATCTACACCAAACGTATAGGTCTGGCTTGTTCAGGATTTAATATGCCAATTTAGTTGGAAAGCTCCATTGATTAAAATAAAGGGATCCAGAAACTGAAAGTTCATTGAGTTTAAGTGGAATCAACACATTGGATGGGAAGAAGAAAAAAAAAGAAAAATCAACATCAGTTCCTATAAGAAACCAGTATAAATTGTTGGGACCCTCTTACAGATGTACCAACAGAAAATAGCTTTAATGGGAAGTGGTAGCCAAAAAATATGAAATAACAACCCTAAGAAAATAAGTATTAATTAGAGATTACAGCAGAGATTAAAAAACAAAAACCAAAAAACCCCAAAAACCAAAACAAAAAAACAACAAACAGACAAACAAACAAAAAACCCTCAACAACCACAGAAACAGGTGAAAGAGAATGGAAAAATATAATCTTCATTGCCCATGGGTCAGAACATAATGTTTTGGCTATGTTTTTCTCAGCAAACATTCCTACCATCTGTTTTTAAATGATGGAAATGCTTTTCAGTTTTAAAAACAATATATTTCAGGCATCTCAAGTGCCCCACATTCTGTGGGCACAAGGCAAGACACAGTTGACAGTGCATAAATCTGTTTAACTTGACTTTATTAAAGAGGTTTAAATTCTTCTTTCAAGGCCTTGCTAGTGAGTTGTTCAGAAGCAGTACTGACACAGGAGTCCAGGATTCTTGAGAGATGCTCACACCCAGAGAGAAGAGGTTTGTCAATCCAGGAGCACTGAATCGTGGTGATGTGTATTTGCAGGACTTGACAGCTTTAGTGACATGTCATTTCTCTTGAATTCCAGTGCACAGTACATTTTTTTATGGTAAGGAAAAGGACATGAGAAAAGAGAAGACATTATATTTCTCATATTTCTTCTCTTTTCTACACTGTAAATAAAAGAGCAAAGGAATTACTGAACAAATGTTCTTTATAAAAATTTGATTTTTTTCTCATGCTTAGAAATTTTGCTATAGGGATTGTCATTGTTACTGTTTACAGTGCACATTCCTACCCTGCAAACTAAACTCTGAAGTATTTACTACACTTAGATAAATGACATATTTTTCCTTGTGAGAACAGCCTGTTCAGGTTTGTACATACCATTGTGTAATTCCCCAAGAACTCTTTCCAGTTTAAAGGCATGACGTTGGATGCATTTGCGAAAGTTGATCTGAAAGGTTTTTGCTCTTTAAAATACTTGCTAAGTAGGCCAGTTAAAAGTATGCTTTGTTACTGAATTTGGCTTTGATCAGTAGAGGCTACAAGAATATTGGTAAAATGGGAGTAAAAGAAATCAGTCTATTTTTCTAGAATTTGAATGGAGAGACCCAAGATGAAGAATGGGAAATTTGTCCTAATGATAGCAGAATCTTAAAAATAAGTTACACAAATAAATGCAACTGAAAAACCCCAAGACTTCTTTGGTTTCTGCCCCTACTGAGGCTTCAATTCATGAAGTACCCTGATATCTTTCTGTAATCTTCTGTCATGCTCTAACATGTCTAAAATATCTAAGCAGTCTATATTATCAGAAAAAATTACTCAGTCATGAACAGAGTTCAGAAGATGGTATAAGACATTACTTTACTCTTCCCGTCATGTTGTTGCTTGGTCCTTCCCCCCAACCATGTCCGATGAAGAAGGCCCAGAATACCCTCCCTCACTAAAGCATTGAGAAATGCATTATTAAGTGGAGCACCTCTCTGGAGGAGAGCTCTGTGGTTGCTCTCCCCTGTATGCCATGTAGAAGATACTGCCATTGACATGGTCTCCCCAATTTCAATGGATCTCAGAGTGGCAGAGGTTGTGGTAGCACCTAATCACCGAATCACAAAGTGAATGCATCTACTGTAGGGGTGATCGGAGAGCCTCATCCTGCAGAGATCTTTGATGGTGATCTTTAAGTTATTTTGGTGTTCCTAGGAACAGATTAGATGGGCAGGCTACTAGAATATTGCTTGTTCTATATAACAGAAAAAAACTCTAGGTCTGGTAGTCAAAAACCGGACTTGGGCCACTACAGTGGACAATCACGACCTCTTGTTTCGAGACCTAAGTCAATTCACAGATCCAAAGCAGAGGAGGCTGGTGCTCCTTGGGGAAGAGTGTTCACACACAGCTAGAACACGGAGTTCAGAATCAAGGCATGGAAGTGACAGTGGCTCTTCTTACTATTAAACCAAATGACCCACTTACAGTCAATTTTTGCTTCTGTTCCTGGTAACCTTGAGCTCTGCTGGTTTGAAAGTCTGCATTTACCAAGGCAAACAACAATGGTTCAGTTGAACTGGAAGGTGAGACTTCTACCTGGCCATTTTGGGCTCCTTATCCCATTAAACCAAAAGGCAGAAAAAGGGTTACTCTATTAGCTGGAATGATGGATCTCTATTACCAAAGGGAAATTGAGTTGCTGCTACACCATGGGGGCAAGGAGGGCTATGTCTTAAATCCAGGGGAGTTTCTGGGGCCTCTTTTAGCATTTCCATGCCCAATGTTAAGGCTTAATGGAAACCACAGAAACAAACAAACAAAAGATGCAAGATGATTGACTCCTCTGTCCTTTTGAGAATGAAAGTTTGGGTTCCTCCACCAGGTAAAGAACCCACATCAGCTGCAGTTCTGGCTGAGGGTGGGGGGATTAAAGAACCGGTAATGAAACAAAGAGGCCATACGTATCAATAATGGCCTCAAGGACAATTAAAGAAATGAAGACTGCATGGCTTTGTATGTTTTCCCTTTGCTTCTTATGGGTGTTTTTTTTTTTTTTTCCTTTTTGTCTTTTTTCGTGTCCGGCAACGGATCGCAACCCTCAGTGTCGCTCCCGTACCGGACCGGGACCGGCAACAGGATCACAACCCTCAGCGCTGCGCCCACACCTCACCCCGC
>NW_007738133.1:19606-22258 GCF_000696425.1 Galeopterus variegatus
ATATCAATAATGGCCTCAAGGACAATTAAAGAAATGAAGACTACATGGCTTTGTATGTTTTCCCTTTGCTTCTTATGGGTGTTTTTTTTTTTTTTTTCCTTTTTGTCTTTTTTCGTGTCCGGCAACGGATCGCAACCCTCAGTGTCGCTCCCGTACCGGACCGGGACCGGCAACGGGATCACAACCCTCAGTGCTGCGCCCGCCCCTCACTCAGCCAGTGAGCGGGAACCGGTCTGTATGTGGGATCCGAACCCTCGGCGGGAGCGCCGCCGCACTCCCAAGCGGTGCACTGTAGCAGTGAGCCACCGGGCCGGCCTCTTATGGGTGTGTTTTTAATTATATATGCCAATCATTTTCTTCTTTCTCCTTCCCATTTTTATTTTTTATATAGGTTATTGGAGGTTAACTTTATCACTTATTCTTTAGGTAACAGAGTAGGCAATGGAATTGTGACAAAAGTTGAAGATTGATTAATATAGCCAGTGATGGATCCAGTGACTGTTTGGACCATGCCTCTTCTCATTTTGGGGAAAGGATAAGAACTTCCTTACTTGTAAGGATGGTGTATCTTGTTAGATAGAATTGTCAAGTAGGTTTGCTATTTTACAGAAGTTGAAATGTGTGTAGAAGAAGGCATATGTAAGATGTGTAGACAAAGGGGTGGGCTGTGTCAGTTTTCAATTTGCCGTCTTTCAGCTCCAAATCTATCCTCCATTGCCTGCTCTGTGATAATTGAGCTGGGCCCTGTAAACATCTCTTCTTCAACCGCTGACGTGATGATAAGTGTTGTTAGTAGATGTTGCTATAGGAACACTGGATGAAGGAGGTGTTTGCTTCCTGGTTCCAGTGTGTTTCTCTCACTAGGCTCCTGCAGCAACAGTTACTTCTCTCATGCTTGGCCCCTGCAGTTTGCAGGTGCAAGCAGCCCTCCAGTGGTCAGCGGCATATGGCACATTCTTGTGAGCAGCTTACTCCAGCCGCACATTGGGCAGCTTCACAGCAGAATGATGCTAGCATGGCATCTCCTTGTGAACAGCTTTCCCTAGCACCCCAGAGAGAAGCTTTGGGCAAGTTGTGAAGCATGGAACCTTCCTGGGCATGGCTTGCTCTGGCACCCCAGCTGGCCAGTTTTCAGTGAGTCCTATTAGCACAGCACCCTAGCAAACTTCTCTGCCATCTAGTCAATCATGGTCAAACTGCTTAGCCTTTATCTCAGCCCTGGAGGGGGGATGTATTCTTTGGTGCCCTATCTAAGCCCTAAGGTTGGCAGCGGGCCACTATATCTGCTATTCCTATATTCTCTAGAGGTTCTTTTTACCTTTAACAAGCCAATCCTCTATTTCACCAATCCCCCACTATAGTGAATAATTATTTATATTAAAATTTCCCTGTTAAAATTACTTTTGACTTCTGTCTACTGATTGGACCCTGACTAATACATAGAAAAAATTAAAAAATGAAAATTGACCTTGTCATAAGTTAAATTGTGTCCCCTCAAAAAGATATGTTGAAGTCCTAGCCCCCAACCCTCAGAATGTGATATTATTTGGAAATAGGGTTACTGCAGATGTAAGTAGATGAGATCATACTGGAGTAGAGTGGGCTCCTCATCCAGTATGAATGGTGTCCATGTAAGAAGACAACCATATGAAGATACAGGGAGAATGCCATGTGATGATGGAGGCAGAGACTGGAGTTATGCATGTACAGGCCAAGGAACACCAAGGATTGCTGGGAATCACCAGAAGCTGGAAGAGGCAAAGAAGGACTCTCCTTAGAGCCTTTGGAGACAGCATGGTCCACTGGCCCTTTGATCTTGGACTTCCAGCCTCCAGAACTGTGAGACAATACATTTTTGCTGTCTTAAGCCACCCTGTTTGTTGTACTTTGTTATGGCAGCACTAGGAAACTATTATAGACCCTTACCTCGGACCATACACAAAAATTAATCTAAAGTGAATCATAGATCTAAATGGAAAAATTTAAATAATAAATCTCCTAGAAAAAATATAGGAGAAAATCTCTGTGACCCTGGGGTAGGCAGAGTTTCCTTCGACAGAACACAAGTTGGATTTCATCAAAATTTAAAACATTTGGTTTTCAAAAATCTCAGTTAAGAAAATAAAAAGGCAAACCACAGACCAGGAGAAAATATTCACAACAAACCTATCAGACAAAGGGCTTATATCCAGAATATATAACGTACTCTTACAACTCAATAGTGAGACAACCAATCCGTTTAAACAATGGACAAAATATCTGAACAGAGACTTTACTAAAAAAAAAAGGCACATGAAAGGACAATCAATATCATTAAAAATCAGAGAAATGCAAATTAAAATCACACTGAATACTACTACCTACCTGTTAGAATGGCTGACATTTGCAAAACTAACCATAGCAAGTATGGATGAGGAGATGAAGCAGTTGGAAATATCATACACCTCCAGTGAGAATATAAAATGACACAATCATTTTAGGAAATAGTCTGTCAGTTTCTTAAAAATTTAAATATACAAATCCCTACATACTGACCATTCCATTCCTAGGTCTTCATCCACACAAGCACTTGTGCACGAATGTTTATAGCGGCTTTATTTGTAATCGCCCCAAACTGGAAATAACCCAAATGTTCTTCAAAAGTGAATGGAT